>NC_135423.1:9530000-9702500 GCF_051991245.1 Festucalex cinctus | reverse complement strand
GCACACCTTACTATACATGGTCGTTTAAAAAAAAAAAAAAAAAACGCCTTACTATACATGGTCGTTTTTTAAAAAAAAGCACGCCTTACTATAAATGGTCTTTAAAAAAAAACAAAAAACGCCTTACTATACATGGTCGTTTTTAAAAAAAAGCACGCCTTACTATACATGGTCGTTTTTAAAAAAAGCACGCCATGGTCGTTAAAAAAAACAACAAACAAAAAAAAAAAAAAAACAAACAAAAAAAAAACAAAAAAAAAAAAAACGCCTTACTCTACATGATCGTTTAAAAAAAAAAAAAAAAAAATGCCTTACTATACATGGTCGTCTTTTTTTTTTTTTTTTTTTTTAAACGCCTTACTATACATGGTCGTTTTTTTTTTGTTTTTTTTTTTAAAGAACGCCTTACTATACATGGTCGTTAAAAAAAAAAAAAAAAAAAAATTAAAAAAAACACCTTACTATACATGGTCATTTTTTTTTTTTAAAAAAAAGCACGCCTTACTATGCATGGTCGTAAAAAAAAAAAAAAAAAAAACGAAAAACAAACAAAAAAAACTCCTTACTATACATGGTCATTTTTTAAAAAAACACGCCTTACTCTACATGGTCGTTTAAAAAAAAAAAAAAAAAAAATGCCTTACTATACATGGTCGTCTTTTTTTTTTCTTTTTTTTAAAAAACGCCTTACTATACATGGTCGTTTTTTTTTTTTTTTTTTTAAAAGAACACCTTACTATACATGGTCGTTAAAAAAACCAAAAAAAAACCCCAAAAAAACACCTTACTATACATGGTCGTTTTTTTTAAAAAAAAAAAGAACGCCTTACTATACATGGTCGTTAAAAAAAACAAAACAAAACAAAAAAAACCAAAAAACGTCTTACTATACATGGTCGTTTTAAAAAAAAAAGCACGCCTTACTATACATGGTCGTTAAAAAAAAAAAAAAAAAAAAATGCCTTACTATACATGGTCGTTTTTAAAAAAAACACCTTACTATACATGGTCGTTTAAAAAAAAAAAAAAAAAATGCCTTACTATACATGGTCGTCGTTTTTTCTTTTTTTTTTTTTTAAACGCCTTACTATACATGGTCGTTTTTTTTTTGTTTTTTTTAAAAGAACGCCTTACTATACATGGTCGTTAAAAAAAATAAAATAAAAAAAATAAAAAAAACACCTTACTATACATGGTCATTTTTTTTTTTTTTTAAAAAGCACGCCTTACTATGCATGGTCGTAAAAAAAAAAAAAAAAAAAACGAAAAACAAACAAAAAAAACTCCTTACTATACATGGTCATTTTTTAAAAAAACACGCCTTACTCTACATGGTCGTTTAAAAAAAAAAAAAAAAAAAAATGCCTTACTATACATGGTCGTCTTTTTTTTTTCTTTTTTTTAAAAAACGCCTTACTATACATGGTCGTTTTTTGTTTTTGTTTTTTTTAAAAGAACGCCTTACTATACATGGTCGTTAAAAAAACCAAAAAAAAACCCCAAAAAAACACCTTACTATACATGGTCGTTTTTTTTAAAAAAAAAAGAACGCCTTACTATACATGGTCGTTAAAAAAAACAAAACAAAACAAAAAAAACCAAAAAACGTCTTACTATACATGGTCGTTTTTAAAAAAAAGCACGCCTTACTATACATGGTCGTTAAAAAAAAAAAAAAAAAAAAATGCCTTACTATACATGGTCGTTTTTAAAAAAAACACACCTTACTATACATGGTCGTTTAAAAAAAAAAAAAAAAATGCCTTACTATACATGGTCGTCTTTTTTTCTTTTTTTTTTTTTAAACGCCTTACTATACATGGTCGTTTTTTTTTTTGTTTTTTTTAAAGAACGCCTTACTATACATGGTCGTTAAAAAAAATAAAATAAAAAAAATAAAAAAAAACACCTTACTATACATGGTCTTTTTTTTTTTTTTTTTTTAAAGCACGCCTTACTATACATGGTCGTAAAAAAAAAAAAAAAAAAAACGAAAAACAAACAAAAAAAACGCCTTACTATACATGGTCGTTTTTTTAAAAAAAAAAGCACGCCTTACTATACATGGTCGTTTTTTTTTTTTTTTTTTTTTTTAAAAGCACGCCTTACTATACATGGTCATTTTAAAAAAAAAATACGCCTTACTCTACATGGTCGTTTAAAAAAAAAAAAATAAAAAATGCCTGACTATACATGGTCGTCTTTTTTTTTCTTTTTTTTTAAAAACGCCTTACTATACATGGTCGTTTTTTTTTTTTTTTTAAAGAACGCCTTACTATACATGGTCGTTAAAAAAACAAAAAAAAACAAAAAAAAAAAACGCCTTACTATACATGGTCGTTTTTAAAAAAAAGCGCGACTTACTATACATGGTCGTTTAAAAAAAAAACAAAAAAACGCCTTACTATACATGGTCGTTTAAAAACAAAAACAAAAAAAACCCGCCATACTATACATGGTCGTTTTAAAAAAAACAAAAAAAAAACAAAAAAAAACGCCTTACTATACATGGTCATTTTTTTTTTTTTAAAAAGCACGCCTTACTATACATGGTCGTTTTTTGTTTTTTGTTTTTTTAAAAAAAGCACGCCTTATTATAGATGGTCATTTTTTTTAAAAACACGCCTTACTCTACATGGTCGTTTTTTTTTTTTTTTTTTTAAAAGAACGCCTTACTATACATGGTCGTTAAAAAAAATAAAATAATTTTTTTTTTAAAAAACACCTTACTATACATGGTCGTTTTTTTAAAAAAAAAAAAAGAACGCCTTACTATACATGGTCGTTAAAAAACCCAAAACAAAACAAAAAAAAACAAAAAACGTCTTACTATACATGGTCGTTTTTTAAAAAAAGCACGCCTTACTATACATGGTCGTTTTTGTTTTTTGTTTTTTTTTTAAAAGCACGCCTTACTATACATGGTCATTTTTTTAAAAAACACGCCTTACTCTACATGGTCGTTTAAAAAAAAAAAAAAAAAAATGCCTTACTATACATGGTCGTCTTTTTTTTTTCTTTTTTTTTAAAAACGCCTTACTATACATGGTCGTTTTTTGTTTTTTTTTTAAAAAGAACGCCTTACTATACATGGTCGTTAAAAAAAACAAAAAAAAACAAAAAAAAACACCTTACTATACATGGTCGTTTTTTTAAAAAAAAAAGAACGCCTTACTATACATGGTCGTTAAAAAAAACAAAACAAAACAAAAAAAACCAAAAAACGTCTTACTATACATGGTCGTTTTTAAAAAAAAGCACGCCTTACTATACATGGTCGTTAAAAAAAAAAAAAAAAAAAATGCCTTACTATACATGGTCGTTTTTAAAAAAAACACACCTTACTATACATGGTCGTTTAAAAAAAAAAAAAAAAAAATGCCTTACTATACATGGTCGTCTTTTTTTTTTTTTTTTTTTTAAACGCCTTACTATACATGGTCGTTTTTTTTTTTTTTTTTTTAAAAGAACGCCTTACTATACATGGTCGTTAAAAAAAATAAAATAAAAAAAAATAAAAAAAACACCTTACTATACATGGTCTTTTTTTTTTTTTTTTTTTTTTAAAGCACGCCTTACTATACATGGTCGTAAAAAAAAATAAAAAAAATACGAAAAACAAACAAAAAAAACGCCTTACTATACATGGTCGTTTTTTAAAAAAAAAAAGCACGCCTTACTATACATGGTCGTTTTTTTTTTTGTTTTGTTTTTTAAAAGCACGCCTTACTATACATGGTCATTTTAAAAAAAAAATACGCCTTACTCTACATGGTCGTTTAAAAAAAAAAAAAAAAAATGCCTGACTATACATGGTCGTCTTTTTTTTTCTTTTTTTTTAAAAGAACGCCTTACTATACATGGTCGTTTAAAAAACAAAAAAAAAACGCCTTACTATACATGGTCGTTTTTTGTTTTTTGTTTTTTTAAAAAAAGCACGCCTTATTATACATGGTCATTTTTTTTAAAAACACGCCTTACTCTACATGGTCGTTTTTTTTTTGTTTTTTTTTTAAAAAGAACGCCTTACTATACATGGTCGTTAAAAAAAATAAAATAATTTTTTTTTTAAAAAACACCTTACTATACATGGTCGTTTTTAAAAAAAAAAAAAGAACGCCTTACTATACATGGTCGTTAAAAAACCCAAAACAAAACAAAAAAAAACAAAAAACGTCTTACTATACATGGTCGTTTTTTTAAAAAAGCACGCCTTACTATACATGGTCGTTTTTAAAAAAAGCACGCCATGGTCGTTAAAAAAACAAAACAAAAAAACAAAAAAACGCCTTACTCTACATGGTCGTTTAAAAAAAAAAAATTGAAAAAAATGCCTTACTCTACATGGTCGTCTTTTTTTTTTTTTTTTTTTTAACGCCTTACTATATACATGGTCGTTTTTTTTTTTTTTTTTAAAAGAACGCCTTACTATACATGGTCGTTAAAAAAAAACAAAAAAACAAAAAACACCTTACTATACATGGTCGTTTTTTTTAAAAAAAAAGAACGCCTTACTATACATGGTCGTTAAAAAAACCAAAACAAAACAAAAAAAAACAAAAAACGTCTTACTATACATGGTCGTTTTTAAAAAAAAGCACGCCTTACTATACATGGTCGTTAAAAAAAACAAAAACAAAAAACGCCTTACTATACATGGTCGTTTTTTAAAAAAAAGCACGCCTTACTATACATGGTCTTTAAAAAAAAACAAAAAACGCCTTACTATACATGGTCGTTTTTAAAAAAAGCACGCCATGGTCGTTAAAAAAAAAAAAACAAAAACAAAAAACGCCTTACTATACATGGTCGTCTTTTTTTTTTCTTTTTTTTTAAAAACGCCTTACTATACATGGTCGTTTTTTTTTTTTTTTTTAAAAGAACGCCTTACTATACATGGTCGTTTTAAAAAAAATAAAAAAAAATAAATGCCTTACTATACATGGTCGTTTTTTAAAAAAAACACACCTTACTATACATGGTCGTTTAAAAAAAACAAAAAAAAACGCCTTACTATACATGGTCGTTTTTTAAAAAAAAGCACGCCTTACTATACATGGTCTTTAAAAAAAAACAAAAAACGCCTTACTATACATGGTCGTTTTTTAAAAAAAGCACGCCTTACTATACATGGTCGTTTTTAAAAAAAGCACGCCATGGTCGTTAAAAAAACAAAACAAAAAAACAAAAAAACGCCTTACTCTACATGGTCGTTTAAAAAAAAAAATAAAAAAAAATGCCTTACTCTACATGGTCGTCTTTTTTTTTTTTTTTTTTTAACGCCTTACTATACATGGTCGTTTTTTTTTTTTTTTTTAAAAGAACGCCTTACTATACATGGTCGTTAAAAAAAAACAAAAAAACAAAAAACACCTTACTATACATGGTCGTTTTTTTTAAAAAAAAAGAACGCCTTACTATACATGGTCGTTAAAAAAACCAAAACAAAAAAAAAAAAAAAAAAAAAACGTCTTACTATACATGGTCGTTTTTAAAAAAAAGCACGCCTTACTATACATGGTCGTTAAAAAAAACAAAAACAAAAAACGCCTTACTATACATGGTCGTTTTTTAAAAAAAAGCACGCCTTACTATACATGGTCTTTAAAAAAAAACAAAAAACGCCTTACTATACATGGTCGTTTTTAAAAAAAGCACGCCATGGTCGTTAAAAAAAAAAAAACAAAAACAAAAAACGCCTTACTATACATGGTCGTCTTTTTTTTTTCTTTTTTTTTAAAAACGCCTTACTATACATGGTCGTTTTTTTTTTTTTTTTTTAAAAGAACGCCTTACTATACATGGTCGTTTTAAAAAAAATAAAAAAAAATAAATGCCTTACTATACATGGTCGTTTTTAAAAAAAAACACACCTTACTATACATGGTCGTTAAAAAAAACAAAACAAAACAAAAAAAACCAAAAAACGTCTTACTATACATGGTCGTTTTTAAAAAAAAGCACGCCTTACTATACATGGTCGTTAAAAAAAAAAAAAAAAAAATGCCTTACTATACATGGTCGTTTTTAAAAAAAACACACCTTACTATACATGGTCGTTTAAAAAAAAAAAAAAAAAAATGCCTTACTATACATGGTCGTCTTTTTTTTTTTTTTTTTTTTAAACGCCTTACTATACATGGTCGTTTTTTTTTTTTTTTTTTTAAAAGAACGCCTTACTATACATGGTCGTTAAAAAAAATAAAATAAAAAAAAATAAAAAAAACACCTTACTATACATGGTCTTTTTTTTTTTTTTTTTTTTTAAAGCACGCCTTACTATACATGGTCGTAAAAAAAAATAAAAAAAATACGAAAAACAAACAAAAAAAACGCCTTACTATACATGGTCGTTTTTTTAAAAAAAAAAGCACGCCTTACTATACATGGTCGTTTTTTTTTTTTTTTTGTTTTTTAAAAGCACGCCTTACTATACATGGTCATTTTAAAAAAAAAATACGCCTTACTCTACATGGTCGTTTAAAAAAAAAAAAAAAAAATGCCTGACTATACATGGTCGTCTTTTTTTTTCTTTTTTTTTAAAAGAACGCCTTACTATACATGGTCGTTTAAAAAACAAAAAAAAAAACGCCTTACTATACATGGTCGTTTTTTGTTTTTTGTTTTTTTAAAAAAAGCACGCCTTATTATACATGGTCATTTTTTTTAAAAACACGCCTTACTCTACATGGTCGTTTTTTTTTGTTTTTTTTTTAAAAAGAACGCCTTACTATACATGGTCGTTAAAAAAAATAAAATAATTTTTTTTTTAAAAAACACCTTACTATACATGGTCGTTTTAAAAAAAAAAAAAAGAACGCCTTACTATACATGGTCGTTAAAAAACCCAAAACAAAACAAAAAAAAACAAAAAACGTCTTACTATACATGGTCGTTTTTTAAAAAAAGCACGCCTTACTATACATGGTCGTTTTTAAAAAAAGCACGCCATGGTCGTTAAAAAAACAAAACAAAAAAACAAAAAAACGCCTTACTCTACATGGTCGTTTAAAAAAAAAAAATTTAAAAAAATGCCTTACTCTACATGGTCGTCTTTTTTTTTTTTTTTTTTTTAACGCCTTACTATATACATGGTCGTTTTTTTTTTTTTTTTTAAAAGAACGCCTTACTATACATGGTCGTTAAAAAAAAACAAAAAAACAAAAAACACCTTACTATACATGGTCGTTTTTTTTAAAAAAAAAGAACGCCTTACTATACATGGTCGTTAAAAAAACCAAAACAAAACAAAAAAAAACAAAAAACGTCTTACTATACATGGTCGTTTTTAAAAAAAAGCACGCCTTACTATACATGGTCGTTAAAAAAAACAAAAACAAAAAACGCCTTACTATACATGGTCGTTTTTTAAAAAAAAGCACGCCTTACTATACATGGTCTTTAAAAAAAAACAAAAAACGCCTTACTATACATGGTCGTTTTTAAAAAAAGCACGCCATGGTCGTTAAAAAAAAAAAAACAAAAACAAAAAACGCCTTACTATACATGGTCGTCTTTTTTTTTTCTTTTTTTTTAAAAACGCCTTACTATACATGGTCGTTTTTTTTTTTTTTTTTAAAAGAACGCCTTACTATACATGGTCGTTTTAAAAAAAATAAAAAAAAATAAATGCCTTACTATACATGGTCGTTTTTAAAAAAAAAAAAAAAAACGCCTTACTATACATGGTCGTTTTTTAAAAAAAAGCACGCCTTACTATACATGGTCTTTAAAAAAAAACAAAAAACGCCTTACTATACATGGTCGTTTTTTAAAAAAAGCACGCCTTACTATACATGGTCGTTTTTAAAAAAAGCACGCCATGGTCGTTAAAAAAACAAAACAAAAAAACAAAAAAACGCCTTACTCTACATGGTCGTTTAAAAAAAAAAATAAAAAAAAATGCCTTACTCTACATGGTCGTCTTTTTTTTTTTTTTTTTTTTAACGCCTTACTATACATGGTCGTTTTTTTTTTTTTTTTTAAAAGAACGCCTTACTATACATGGTCGTTAAAAAAAAACAAAAAAACAAAAAACACCTTACTATACATGGTCGTTTTTTTTAAAAAAAAAGAACGCCTTACTATACATGGTCGTTAAAAAAACCAAAACAAAACAAAAAAAAACAAAAAACGTCTTACTATACATGGTCGTTTTTAAAAAAAAGCACGCCTTACTATACATGGTCGTTAAAAAAAACAAAAACAAAAAACGCCTTACTATACATGGTCGTCTTTTTTTTTTCTTTTTTTTTAAAAACGCCTTACTATACATGGTCGTTTTTTTTTTTTTTTTTAAAAGAACGCCTTACTATACATGGTCGTTTTAAAAAAAAAAAAAAATAATAAATGCCTTACTATACATGGTCGTTTAAAAAAAAAAAAAAAAAACGCCTTACTATACATGGTCGTTTTTTAAAAAAAAGCACGCCTTACTATACATGGTCTTTAAAAAAAAACAAAAAACGCCTTACTATACATGGTCGTTTTTTAAAAAAAGCACGCCTTACTATACATGGTCGTTTTTAAAAAAAGCACGCCATGGTCGTTAAAAAAACAAAACAAAAAAACAAAAAAACGCCTTACTCTACATGGTCGTTTAAAAAAAAAAATAAAAAAAAATGCCTTACTCTACATGGTCGTCTTTTTTTTTTTTTTTTTTTTAACGCCTTACTATACATGGTCGTTTTTTTTTTTTTTTTTAAAAGAACGCCTTACTATACATGGTCGTTAAAAAAAAACAAAAAAACAAAAAACACCTTACTATACATGGTCGTTTTTTTTAAAAAAAAAGAACGCCTTACTATACATGGTCGTTAAAAAAACCAAAACAAAACAAAAAAAAACAAAAAACGTCTTACTATACATGGTCGTTTTTAAAAAAAAGCACGCCTTACTATACATGGTCGTTAAAAAAAACAAAAACAAAAAACGCCTTACTATACATGGTCGTTTTTTAAAAAAAAGCACGCCTTACTATACATGGTCTTTAAAAAAAAACAAAAAACGCCTTACTATACATGGTCGTTTTTAAAAAAAGCACGCCATGGTCGTTAAAAAAAAAAAAAAAAAAAAAAAAAAACGCCTTACTATACATGGTCGTCTTTTTTTTTTCTTTTTTTTTAAAAACGCCTTACTATACATGGTCGTTTTTTTTTTTTTTTTTAAAAGAACGCCTTACTATACATGGTCGTTTTAAAAAAAATAAAAAAAAATAAATGCCTTACTATACATGGTCGTTTTTAAAAAAAAACACACCTTACTATACATGGTCGTTAAAAAAAACAAAACAAAACAAAAAAAACCAAAAAACGTCTTACTATACATGGTCGTTTTTAAAAAAAAGCACGCCTTACTATACATGGTCGTTAAAAAAAAAAAAAAAAAAAATGCCTTACTATACATGGTCGTTTTTAAAAAAAACACACCTTACTATACATGGTCGTTTAAAAAAAAAAAAAAAAAAATGCCTTACTATACATGGTCGTCTTTTTTTTTTTTTTTTTTTTAAACGCCTTACTATACATGGTCGTTTTTTTTTTTTTTTTTTTAAAAGAACGCCTTACTATACATGGTCGTTAAAAAAAATAAAATAAAAAAAAATAAAAAAAACACCTTACTATACATGGTCTTTTTTTTTTTTTTTTTTTTTAAAGCACGCCTTACTATACATGGTCGTAAAAAAAAATAAAAAAAATACGAAAAACAAACAAAAAAAAACGCCTTACTATACATGGTCGTTTTTTTAAAAAAAAAAGCACGCCTTACTATACATGGTCGTTTTTTTTTTTGTTTTGTTTTTTAAAAGCACGCCTTACTATACATGGTCATTTTAAAAAAAAAATACGCCTTACTCTACATGGTCGTTTAAAAAAAAAAAAAAAAAATGCCTGACTATACATGGTCGTCTTTTTTTTTCTTTTTTTTTAAAAGAACGCCTTACTATACATGGTCGTTTAAAAAACAAAAAAAAAAACGCCTTACTATACATGGTCGTTTTTTGTTTTTTGTTTTTTTAAAAAAAGCACGCCTTATTATACATGGTCATTTTTTTTAAAAACACGCCTTACTCTACATGGTCGTTTTTTTTTGTTTTTTTTTTAAAAAGAACGCCTTACTATACATGGTCGTTAAAAAAAATAAAATAATTTTTTTTTTAAAAAACACCTTACTATACATGGTCGTTTTTAAAAAAAAAAAAAGAACGCCTTACTATACATGGTCGTTAAAAAACCCAAAACAAAACAAAAAAAAACAAAAAACGTCTTACTATACATGGTCGTTTTTTAAAAAAAGCACGCCTTACTATACATGGTCGTTTTTAAAAAAAGCACGCCATGGTCGTTAAAAAAACAAAACAAAAAAACAAAAAAACGCCTTACTCTACATGGTCGTTTAAAAAAAAAAAATTTAAAAAAATGCCTTACTCTACATGGTCGTCTTTTTTTTTTTTTTTTTTTTAACGCCTTACTATATACATGGTCGTTTTTTTTTTTTTTTTTAAAAGAACGCCTTACTATACATGGTCGTTAAAAAAAAACAAAAAAACAAAAAACACCTTACTATACATGGTCGTTTTTTTTAAAAAAAAAGAACGCCTTACTATACATGGTCGTTAAAAAAACCAAAACAAAACAAAAAAAAACAAAAAACGTCTTACTATACATGGTCGTTTTTAAAAAAAAGCACGCCTTACTATACATGGTCGTTAAAAAAAACAAAAACAAAAAACGCCTTACTATACATGGTCGTTTTTTAAAAAAAAGCACGCCTTACTATACATGGTCTTTAAAAAAAAACAAAAAACGCCTTACTATACATGGTCGTTTTTAAAAAAAGCACGCCATGGTCGTTAAAAAAAAAAAAACAAAAACAAAAAACGCCTTACTATACATGGTCGTCTTTTTTTTTTCTTTTTTTTTAAAAACGCCTTACTATACATGGTCGTTTTTTTTTTTTTTTTTAAAAGAACGCCTTACTATACATGGTCGTTTTAAAAAAAATAAAAAAAAATAAATGCCTTACTATACATGGTCGTTTTTAAAAAAAAACACACCTTACTATACATGGTCGTTTAAAAAAAACAAAAAAAAACGCCTTACTATACATGGTCGTTTTTTAAAAAAAAGCACGCCTTACTATACATGGTCTTTAAAAAAAAACAAAAAACGCCTTACTATACATGGTCGTTTTTTAAAAAAAGCACGCCTTACTATACATGGTCGTTTTTAAAAAAAGCACGCCATGGTCGTTAAAAAAACAAAACAAAAAAACAAAAAAACGCCTTACTCTACATGGTCGTTTAAAAAAAAAAATAAAAAAAAATGCCTTACTCTACATGGTCGTCTTTTTTTTTTTTTTTTTTTTAACGCCTTACTATACATGGTCGTTTTTTTTTTTTTTTTTAAAAGAACGCCTTACTATACATGGTCGTTAAAAAAAAACAAAAAAACAAAAAACACCTTACTATACATGGTCGTTTTTTTTAAAAAAAAAGAACGCCTTACTATACATGGTCGTTAAAAAAACCAAAACAAAACAAAAAAAAACAAAAAACGTCTTACTATACATGGTCGTTTTTAAAAAAAAGCACGCCTTACTATACATGGTCGTTAAAAAAAACAAAAACAAAAAACGCCTTACTATACATGGTCGTTTTTTAAAAAAAAGCACGCCTTACTATACATGGTCTTTAAAAAAAAACAAAAAACGCCTTACTATACATGGTCGTTTTTAAAAAAAGCACGCCATGGTCGTTAAAAACAAAAAAAAAAAAACAAAAAACGCCTTACTATACATGGTCGTCTTTTTTTTTTCTTTTTTTTTAAAAACGCCTTACTATACATGGTCGTTTTTTTTTTTTTTTTTAAAGAACGCCTTACTATACATGGTCGTTTTAAAAAAAATAAAAAAAAATAAATGCCTTACTATACATGGTCGTTTTTAAAAAAAAACACACCTTACTATACATGGTCGTTTAAAAAAAACAAAAAAAAACGCCTTACTATACATGGTCGTTTTTTAAAAAAAAGCACGCCTTACTATACATGGTCTTTAAAAAAAAACAAAAAACGCCTTACTATACATGGTCGTTTTTTAAAAAAAGCACGCCTTACTATACATGGTCGTTTTTAAAAAAAGCACGCCATGGTCGTTAAAAAAACAAAACAAAAAAACAAAAAAACGCCTTACTCTACATGGTCGTTTAAAAAAAAAAATAAAAAAAAATGCCTTACTCTACATGGTCGTCTTTTTTTTTTTTTTTTTTTAACGCCTTACTATACATGGTCGTTTTTTTTTTTTTTTTTAAAAGAACGCCTTACTATACATGGTCGTTAAAAAAAAACAAAAAAACAAAAAACACCTTACTATACATGGTCGTTTTTTTTAAAAAAAAAGAACGCCTTACTATACATGGTCGTTAAAAAACCCAAAACAAAACAAAAAAAAACAAAAAACGTCTTACTATACATGGTCGTTTTTAAAAAAAAGCACGCCTTACTATACATGGTCGTTAAAATAAACAAAAACAAAAAACGCCTTACTATACATGGTCGTTTTTTAAAAAAAAAGCACGCCTTACTATACATGGTCTTTAAAAAAAAACAAAAAACGCCTTACTATACATGGTCGTTTTTAAAAAAAGCACGCCATGGTCGTTAAAAAAAAAAAAAAAAAAAAAAAAACGCCTTACTATACATGGTCGTCTTTTTTTTTTCTTTTTTTTAAAAAACGCCTTACTATACATGGTCGTTTTTTTTTTTTTTTTTTAAAAGAACGCCTTACTATACATGGTCGTTAAAAAAAAAAAAAAAAAAAAAAAAAAACACCTTACTATACATGGTCATTTTAAAAAAAAAAAAAAGAACGCCTTACTATACATGGTCATTAAAAAAACAAAAAAAACAAAAAACAAAAAAAAACAAAAAAAAAAACGTCTTACTATACATGGTCGTTTTAAAAAAATTTTTTAAAAAAATGCCTTACTATACATGGTAGTTTTAAAAAAAAACACACCTTACTATACATGGTCGTTTAAAAAAAAACAAAAAAACGCCTTACTATACATGGTCGTTTTTTAAAAAAAAGCACGCCTTACTATACATGGTCTTTAAAAAAAAACAAAAAACGCCTTACTATACATGGTCGTTTTTAAAAAAAAGCACGCCTTACTATACATGGTCGTTTTTAAAAAAAAAGCACGCCATGGTCGTTAAAAAAAAAAACAAAAAAAACAAAAAAAAAACGCCTTACTCTACATGGTCGTTTAAAAAAATAAATAAATAAATGCCTTACTATACATGGTCGTCTTTTTTTTTTCTTTTTTTTTTAACGCCTTACTATACATGGTCGTTTTTTTTTTTGTTTTTTTAAAAAGAACGCCTTACTATACATGGTCGTTAAAAAACCCAAAACAAAACAAAAAAAAACAAAAAACGTCTTACTATACATGGTCGTTTTTAAAAAAAAGCACGCCTTACTATACATGGTCGTTAAAAAAAAAAAAAAAAAAAAACGCCTTACTATACATGGTCGTTTTTTAAAAAAAAGCACGCCTTACTATACATGGTCTTTAAAAAAAAACAAAAAACGCCTTACTATACATGGTCGTTTTTAAAAAAAGCACGCCATGGTCGTTAAAAAAAAAAAAAAAAAAAAAAAAAACGCCTTACTATACATGGTCGTCTTTTTTTTTTCTTTTTTTTTAAAAACGCCTTACTATACATGGTCGTTTTTTTTTTGTTTTTTTTTTAAAGAACGCCTTACTATACATGGTCGTTAAAAAAAACAAAAAAAAACAAAAAAAAAACACCTTACTATACATGGTCGTTTTTTTTTTAAAAAAAAGAACGCCTTACTATACATGGTCTTTAAAAAAAAACAAAAAACGCCTTACTATACATGGTCGTTTTTAAAAAAAAGCACGCCTTACTATACATGGTCGTTTTTAAAAAAAAAGCACGCCATGGTCGTTAAAAAAAAAAACAAAAAAAACAAAAAAAAAACGCCTTACTCTACATGGTCGTTTAAAAAAATAAATAAATAAATGCCTTACTATACATGGTCGTCTTTTTTTTTTCTTTTTTTTTTAACGCCTTACTATACATGGTCGTTTTTTTTTTTGTTTTTTTAAAAAGAACGCCTTACTATACATGGTCGTTAAAAAAACCAAAACAAAACAAAAAAAAACAAAAAACGTCTTACTATACATGGTCGTTTTTAAAAAAAAGCACGCCTTACTATACATGGTCGTTAAAAAAAAAAAAAAAAAAAAACGCCTTACTATACATGGTCGTTTTTTAAAAAAAAGCACGCCTTACTATACATGGTCTTTAAAAAAAAACAAAAAACGCCTTACTATACATGGTCGTTTTTAAAAAAAGCACGCCATGGTCGTTAAAAAAAAAAAAAAAAAAAAAAAAAACGCCTTACTATACATGGTCGTCTTTTTTTTTTCTTTTTTTTTAAAAACGCCTTACTATACATGGTCGTTTTTTTTTTTTTTTTTTTTTAAAGAACGCCTTACTATACATGGTCGTTAAAAAAAACAAAAAAAAACAAAAAAAAAACACCTTACTATACATGGTCGTTTTTTTTTTAAAAAAAAGAACGCCTTACTATACATGGTCATTAAAAAAAAAAAAAAAAAAAAAAAAAAAAAAAAAAAAAAAAACGTCTTACTATACATGGTCGTTTAAAAAAAAAAAAAAAAAAAATGCCTTACTATACATGGTCGTTTTAAAAAAAAACACACCTTACTATACATGGTCGTTTAAAAAAAAAAAAAAAACGCCTTACTATACATGGTCGTTTTTTAAAAAAAAGCACGCCTTACTATACATGGTCTTTAAAAAAAAACAAAAAACGCCTTACTATACATGGTCGTTTTTTAAAAAAAGCACGCCTTACTATACATGGTCGTTTTTAAAAAAAAGCACGCCATGGTCGTTAAAAAAAAAAAACAAAAAAAAAAAAAAAAACGCCTTACTCTACATGGTCGTTTAAAAAAATAAATAAATAAATGCCTTACTATACATGGTCGTTTAAAAAAAAAAAAAATACGCCTTATACATGGTCGTTTTTTAAAAAAAAGCACGCCTTACTATACATGGTCTTTAAAAAAAAACAAAAAACGCCTTACTATACATGGTCGTTTTTTAAAAAAAGCACGCCTTACTATACATGGTCGTTTTTAAAAAAAAGCACGCCATGGTCGTTAAAAAAAAAAAACAAAAAAAAAAAAAAAAACGCCTTACTCTACATGGTCGTTTTTTAAAAAAAAGCACGCCTTACTATACATGGTCTTTAAAAAAAAACAAAAAACGCCTTACTATACATGGTCGTTTTTAAAAAAAAGCACGCCTTACTATACATGGTCGTTTTTAAAAAAAAAGCACGCCATGGTCGTTAAAAAAAAAAACAAAAAAAACAAAAAAAAAACGCCTTACTCTACATGGTCGTTTAAAAAAATAAATAAATAAATGCCTTACTATACATGGTCGTCTTTTTTTTTTTCTTTTTTTTTTAACGCCTTACTATACATGGTCGTTTTTTTTTTTGTTTTTTTAAAAAGAACGCCTTACTATACATGGTCGTTAAAAAACCCAAAACAAAACAAAAAAAAACAAAAAACGTCTTACTATACATGGTCGTTTTTAAAAAAAAGCACGCCTTACTATACATGGTCGTTAAAAAAAAAAAAAAAAAAAAACGCCTTACTATACATGGTCGTTTTTTAAAAAAAAGCACGCCTTACTATACATGGTCTTTAAAAAAAAACAAAAAACGCCTTACTATACATGGTCGTTTTTAAAAAAAGCACGCCATGGTCGTTAAAAAAAAAAAAAAAAAAAAAAAACGCCTTACTATACATGGTCGTCTTTTTTTTTTCTTTTTTTTTAAAAACGCCTTACTATACATGGTCGTTTTTTTTTTGTTTTTTTTTTAAAGAACGCCTTACTATACATGGTCGTTAAAAAAAACAAAAAAAAACAAAAAAAAAACACCTTACTATACATGGTCGTTTTTTTTTTAAAAAAAAGAACGCCTTACTATACATGGTCTTTAAAAAAAAACAAAAAACGCCTTACTATACATGGTCGTTTTTAAAAAAAAGCACGCCTTACTATACATGGTCGTTTTTAAAAAAAAAGCACGCCATGGTCGTTAAAAAAAAAAACAAAAAAAACAAAAAAAAAACGCCTTACTCTACATGGTCGTTTAAAAAAATAAATAAATAAATGCCTTACTATACATGGTCGTCTTTTTTTTTTCTTTTTTTTTTAACGCCTTACTATACATGGTCGTTTTTTTTTTTGTTTTTTTAAAAAGAACGCCTTACTATACATGGTCGTTAAAAAAACCAAAACAAAACAAAAAAAAACAAAAAACGTCTTACTATACATGGTCGTTAAAAAAAAAAAAAAAAAAAACGCCTTACTATACATGGTCGTTTTTTAAAAAAAAGCACGCCTTACTATACATGGTCTTTAAAAAAAAACAAAAAACGCCTTACTATACATGGTCGTTTTTAAAAAAAGCACGCCATGGTCGTTAAAAAAAAAAAAAAAAAAAAAAAAAACGCCTTACTATACATGGTCGTCTTTTTTTTTTCTTTTTTTTTAAAAACGCCTTACTATACATGGTCGTTTTTTTTTTTTTTTTTTTTTAAAGAACGCCTTACTATACATGGTCGTTAAAAAAAACAAAAAAAAACAAAAAAAAACACCTTACTATACATGGTCGTTTTTTTTTTAAAAAAAAGAACGCCTTACTATACATGGTCATTAAAAAAAAAAAAAAAAAAAAAAAAACGTCTTACTATACATGGTCGTTTAAAAAAAAAAAAAAAAAAAAATGCCTTACTATACATGGTCGTTTTAAAAAAAAACACACCTTACTATACATGGTCGTTTAAAAAAAAAAAAAAACGCCTTACTATACATGGTCGTTTTTTAAAAAAAAGCACGCCTTACTATACATGGTCTTTAAAAAAAAACAAAAAACGCCTTACTATACATGGTCGTTTTTTAAAAAAAGCACGCCTTACTATACATGGTCGTTTTTAAAAAAAAAGCACGCCATGGTCGTTAAAAAAAAAAAACAAAAACAAAAAAAAAAACGCCTTACTCTACATGGTCGTTTAAAAAAATAAATAAATAAATGCCTTACTATACATGGTCGTTTAAAAAAAAAAAAAAACGCCTTATACATGGTCGTTTTTTAAAAAAAAGCACGCCTTACTATACATGGTCTTTAAAAAAAAACAAAAAACGCCTTACTATACATGGTCGTTTTTTAAAAAAAGCACGCCTTACTATACATGGTCGTTTTTAAAAAAAAGCACGCCATGGTCGTTAAAAAAAAAAAACAAAAACAAAAAAAAAAACGCCTTACTCTACATGGTCGTTTAAAAAAATAAATAAATAAATGCCTTACTATACATGGTCGTCTTTTTTTTTTTTTTTTTTTTTTAACGCCTTACTATACATGGTCGTTTTTTTTGTTGTTTTTTTAAAAAGAACGCCTTACTATACATGGTCGTTAAAAAAAATAAAATAAAATAAATAAAAAAAAACACCTTACTATACATGGTCTTTTTTAAAAAAAAAAAAAAAAGCACGCCTTACTATACATGGTCGTAAAAAAAAATAAAAAAAAACGAAAAACAAACAAAAAAAACGCCTTACTATACATGGTCGTTTTTTTTTAAAAAAAAAAGCACGCCTTACTATACATGGTCGTTTTTGTTTTTTTGTTTTTTTAAAAAGCACGCCTTACTATACATGGTCATTTTTTTAAAAAACACGCCTTACTCTACATGGTCGTTAAAAAAAAAAAAAAAAAAAAAAATGCCTTACTATACATGGTCGTCTTTTTTTTTTTTTTTTTTTTAACGCCTTACTATACATGGTCGTTTTTTTTTTTTTTTTTTTTAAAGAACGCCTTACTATACATGGTCGTTAAAAAAAATAAAATAAAAAAAATAAAAAAAACCACCTTACTATACATGGTCGTTTTTTTTAAAAAAAAGAACGCCTTACTATACATGGTCGTTAAAAAACCCAAAACAAAACAAAAAAAAACAAAAAACGTCTTACTATACATGGTCGTTTTAAAAAAAAAGCACGCCTTACTATACATGGTCGTTAAAAAAAAAAAAAAAAAATGCCTTACTATACATGGTCGTTTTTAAAAAAAGCACACCTTACTATACATGGTCATTTAAAAAAAAACAAAAAAAACGCCTTACTATACATGGTCGTTTTTAAAAAAAAAAGCACGCCTTACTCTATACATGATCTTTAAAAAAAACAAAAAACGCCTTACTATACATGGTCGTTTTTAAAAAAAGCACGCCATGGTCGTTAAAAACAAAAAACAAACAAAAAAAAAAAACGCCTTACTATACATGGTCGTTTAAAAAAAAATTAAAAAAATGCCTTACTATACATGGTCGTTTTTTTAAAAAGCACGCCTTACTATACATGGTGTCAACTTCCGCTTACCCGCAGGACTTAAATCGGGAAATTATGTCCTAATCGACTCTCCAATCAAAGGGTTAGAAATTCCCCTTTACCCTCACCGGCTCTAAGGCGTCAGCGCGAGGGGACGGGAATTAGTTAAGCCGATATATCAAAGTGGATTCACCTAGGTTTGTTCACTGTCTTCTTATCATGAGGCCAATCCGTTTTCATCCACCTATCAATCCTGAGTGAATAACCACACAGAGCCCAGGAATGATAATCTGGACACCTCACTTAAATTGGCAGCTCCACTTTTCTGAGTTGTTTGCATTTGGTATTGACCTAGTCATTGAATAATCCTTGTGAGGATCATCCGGATTTGTTTCATATCAAGCTGGAGTATTTGACTTTATTAATACAAATGGAGACACTGTTTGATGTTATTCGAGTGCACTTACCTTTTTCTGGACGTTCGTTGCTGTTGTGTCCATCTCGAAGGAAAATAATACGGTCTTATAAAACGACCTTGGACTTATAAAATGTCCAAAAGAAATAAAATAAAAATAAAAATAAACAAATAAAATAATTAATTCAAAATTGGTCTTTCAATTATTTTATTTTCAATAATGAAATATATACAAAATTCAATTTTCAGTGCCTTTCATGATCGTTCACCGAACGCGAGGCGCAGATATAAATCGTGAAAATCACATATAAAAATAAAATGTAAAATCAATAAGGGATAAAATGAAATAGGAAACAGGAAATCAAAAATAATATTTGAACCTTTTATAAGAGCTTTCTAAGATTGATCATTTCTCAAAAGAGCTCAAGACCCGATTTAGAATAAGACGTTTTTGGCTAAAAATAATTTGAAGGTATGGGAGTGGTTAAATGGCTCTTACCCTACACGCGATTAATCTTTCATACCTTCCTCTTAACCGTCTTATTGATAAAAGTTTTGTACTTTACCCAATCTGTGAAGAATGATCCATTCACGGCCAAAAGTCAAAGACCCTTCGCGAAAAACCTAAGTCCCACGAAGCAGTGAAACCTTCGTTTTTTAAAAAAAGCACGCCTTACTATACATGGTCGTTAAAAAACTAAAAATAAAAAAAAATAAAAAAACGCCTTACTATATATACATGGTCGTTTTAAAAAAAACAACAACAAAAACTAAAAAAAAACGCCTTACTATACATGGTCATTTTTTTTTTAAAAAAAAAGCACGCCTTACTATACATGGTCGTAAAAAAAAAAAAAAAAATAGAAAAACAAAAAAAAAAAACGCCTTACTATATACATGGTCGTTTTTTAAGAAAAAGCACACCTTACTATACATGGTCGTAAAAAAACAACAACAACAAAAAAAAACGCCTTACTATACATGGTCGTTTTTTTTTGTTTTTTTTTTTTTTTAAAGCACGCCTTACTATACATGGTCGTTTAAAAAAAAAAAAAAAAAATGCCTTACTATACATGGTCGTTTTTTTTTTTTTTTTTTAAAAAGAACGCCTTACTATACATGGTCGTTAAAAAAAAAAAAAAAAAAAAACCCTTACTATACATGGTCGTTTTTTTTTTGTTTTTTTTAAAGAACGCGTTACTATACATTGTCGTTTTTAAAAAAAAAAGCACGCCTTACTATACATGGTCGTTAAAAAAAAAAAAAAAAAAATGCCTTACTATACATGGTCGTTTTGTTTTTTTTAAAAAAAGAACGCCTTACTATACATGGTCGTTAAAAAAACCCAAAAAAAAAACCCTTACTATACATGGTCATTAAAAAAAAACAAAACAAAAAAAAAAAAAACACCTTACTATACATGGTCGTTTTTAAAAAAAAAAGAAAAAAGAATGCCTTACTATAATGGTCGTTAAAAAAAACAAAACAAAACAAAAAAAAACAAAAAACGTCTTACTATACATGGTCGTTAAAAAAAAAAAAAAAAAAAGCCTTACTATACATGGTCGTTTTTTTTTTTTTTTTTTTTTTAAAGAACGCCTTACTATACATGGTCGTTAAAAAAAAAAACCCAAAAAAAACCCTTACTATACATGGTCGTTTTTTTTTGTTTTTTTTTAAAGAACGCGTTACTATACATTGTCGTTTTTAAAAAAAAAAGCACGCCTTACTATACATGGTCGTTTAAAAAAAAATAAAATAAATGCCTTACTATACATGGTCGTTTTTTTTTTTTTTAAAAAAGAACGCCTTACTATACATGGTCGTTAAAAAAAAACCCAAAAAAAACCCTTACTATACATGGTCGTTTTTCTTTTTTTTTTTTAAAAGAACGCGTTACTATACATTGTCGTTTTTTAAAAAAAAGCACGCCTTACTATACATGATCATTAAAAAAAAACAAAAAACGCCTTACTATACATGGTCGTTATTAAAAAAAGCACGCCTTACTATACATGGTCGTTTAAAAAAAACACAAAAAAAACGCCTAACTATACATGGTCGTTTTAAAAAAAAATAAAAAAAAATGCCTTACTATACATGGTCGTTTTTTTTTGTTTTTTTTTTAAAAGAACGCCTTACTATACATGGTCGTTAAAAAAAAAAAAAAAAAAAAAAACCCTTACTATACATGGTCATTTTTTGTTTTTTTTTTAAAAAGAACGCGTTACTATACATTGTCGTTTTTTAAAAAAAAAGCACGCCTTACTATACATGGTCGTTTAAAAAAAAAAAAAAAAATGCCTTACTATACATGGTCGTTTTGTTTTTTTTTTAAAAAGAACGCCTTACTATACATGGTCGTTAAAAAAACCAAAAAAAAAAACCCTTACTATACATGGTCGTTTTTCTTTTTTTTTTTTAAAAAGAACGCGTTACTATACATTGTCGTTTTTAAAAAAAAAGCACGCCTTACTATACATGATCATTAAAAAAAAAAAAAAAACGCCTTACTATACATGGTCGTTATTAAAAAAAGCACGCCTTACTATACATGGTCGTTTAAAAAAAACACAAAAAAAACGCCTAACTATACATGGTCGTTTAAAAAAAAAAAAAAAAAAAGCACGCCTTACTATACATGGTCGTTTAAATTATTTATTTTTTTTAAAACGCCTTACTATACATGGTCATCTTTTAAAAAAGCACGTCTTACTATACTGTACATGGTTGATTTTAAAAAACGCCTTACTATACATGGTTGTTTAAAAAAAATTTTTTTTTTTTAAAAACGCCTTACTATACATGGTCATTTTTAAAAAAGCACGCCTTACTATACATGGTCGTTTAAAAAAAAAAAATGCCTTACTATACATGGTCGATTTAAATTAAAAAAGCACGCCTTACTATACATGGTCGTTTAAAAAAAAACACACACAAAAAAAAAACGCCTTACTATACATGGTCATTTGGAAAAAAATGTTTTTTTAAAACGCCTAATTAAACATGGTCGTTTTTTTAAAAAAGCACGTCTTACTATACATGGTCGTTTAAATAAAAATAAAAAAAGCCTTACTATACATGGTCGTTAAAAAAAAAAAAAAAATACGGCTTACTATCCATGGTCGTTTTTTTTTAAAAAGAACGCCTTACTATACATGGTCGTTTAAAAAAAACACACACAAAAAAAACGCCTTACTATACATGGTTGTTTAAAAAAAAAAAAAAAAAAAAAAAAAAAGCACGCCTTACTATACATGGTCGTTTGGGAAAATTTTTTTTTTTAAACGCCTAATTAAACATGGTCGTTTTTTAAAAAAAGCACGTCTTACTATACTGTACATGGTTGTTTTTAAAAAACGCCTTACTATACATGGTCGTTTAAATAAAAATAAAAAAAGCCTTACTATACATGGTCGTTAAAAAAAAAAAAAAAACGGCTTACTATCCATGGTCGTTTTTTTTTAAAAAGAACGCCTTACTATATACATGGTCGTTTAAAAAAAACACACACAAAAAAAACGCCTTACTATACATGGTCGTTTTTAAAAAAAAAAGCACGCCTTACTATACATGGTCGTTTAAAAAATGTAAAAAAAAAAAAAACGCCTTACTATACATGGTCATTTTTAAAAAAGCACGCCTTACTATACATGGTCGTTTAAAAAAAAAAAAAAAAAATGCCTTACTATACATGGTCGATTTAAAAAAAAAAAAAAAGCACGCCTTACTATACATGGTCGTTTAAAAAAAAACACACACAAAAAAAAACGCCTTACTTTACATGGTCGTTTAAAAAAAAAAAAACAAAAAAAAAAAAACACATCTTTCTATATGAATTATTTGTGCAACTGGCCACTGCACCCACACTCTGAGTGGACCCTTGATTAATCCCCCACCCCCATTTAAAAAAAGAAAAGAATAATGATTATATATTTTCGGGGCAAATGTATATTTTTTTGAAGGATCCATGCAGCGTGTGGTCAGGCCAGTACAAGTACCGCCATTAATGTTAATTGAAGTCATATATATTTTTATTTTCTTTCCCCCAATGGGAAGCGCAACGTCTTGGGCCGCTCTGGTTTCATGAATGAGCTGGAAAAAAAATGGGGGAAAAAAAAAAAAAAACACCCACTAACTATGGCCAGCAGAGGGTAGCATTGTATCTCTTTTCAATGGGCTCCGTGGCTCTAACGACATGACAATATGGCGGATCTTTTCAAGGATGTGAATGATCAAAAAAACGTTTGTCACAAATCTAATTCACAGAGTGTCACTAAACAACGTTCAGTTGGGTTGTCACATAGTAGAAAAGGTTTAGAAATGATTCGTTTTGGTTTCCTTGTTTTATAACCCCCCCCCCCCCCCCCCCCCAAAAAAAGAAGCAAATTGAACAATTTTATTTTCATAATTATTGTCGAGGCAGACCGCAGAGGGCAGACTTAGAACAAGGAACAAGCTATGAAAGGTTTTCTTTTCACTGACAAAAGCTTCACTTCTCTTTTTCCTATCAAAGTCAGACAACGTGAAAGTTCAGCACGAGCGAGCGGTCGCACGTTTCTGGTAAGTGCAACGACAAAATGACTCCCATCTTCATCTTTCGGACGAGCGAGTAGAAGTATAGGCTTTTTCATAACTTTGCAAGTTGCCAAAAATGAACTGTCAGACGTCTGATGTTGTCTTGAACTGGCGTGCTGCACTCGTATCTCAAGGCGCCCGTCTGTGCCTTCTCCTACTTGTATGTGGAGTCGAAGGGAGTGAAAATGCTGCGCTGGCTGCTGGCCTGCGTGGCCGCTTCGGCTCTGCTGTGCGACGCCGCCAACACCGCGGACGGCCGCGACGCCGACGACACGTTTTGCACGTGGACGTGTGTCGTCTTCACGCTGCAGTGGCCCGCGGGCTTCTGCCAGGTGACCTTTATCAATCTATGTGCTACTTTCCTTGACCACATAGTTTGATGATTCTTCTTGTGTGACGGTATAGCGAAGGAGGGCAGACGTTGACATGTGCTGCCAAAAAAAAGAGGAAAAGAAGCAGGAAGTCATGACAGGGAGGTGCTGAAGGAAGGAAATGAAAGACAGGAAGCGAAGGAAGGAAGGCAAAAATAAAGCGAGTGACGATTGTGAGAAGGAGGGATGCTATTAACTCATTCACTCCCAACCATTTTCACTGAAGTGTTTTCCTGGATTTTGACTGATTTTGCAAGGCCCGCGAAATATTATGTTCTATTGCTATAAAAATATGGAACCTACCAAAAGAGAGATTAGAGTCTCTTCTTTTATCAGGAAAAAAAGTATATTCCTATCTGTTTCTGCTGTGCAGCAATTAGCAATAGAACATAGCTAAGTTTCATCATTATTCATAATTCTGCTTAGAACTGTGGGGAAATCAGCTTGTTTTAACATGGCCTGGTTGATCTCTTATACTCTGCTGCCACTCAACCATTTTCTGCAGTAGATAGACTGCATCGAAGCCTTCTCTATACTCTATAAAAAAAACAACAACAAAAACATATAAATACGTCTTTGGGACACTTAAAACATTTAAAATATGACGTATTTATACGTTTTTGGGAGCTAATGAGTTAACGAAGGAAGTTTTGCTTTTTTCCCCCCAACCTTCCATTCATGTTTATTTTCTTCCTTCTTGTCGTTGTTCAGTCTTTAGACAACGAGTCTCTCTGTATGATTCCCGAGCATGTCAACACGTGGATGATCCACGGTCTGTGGTAAGCGACAACAAGCTCACTCAATTCCAATCACAAGCAGAACCACACTAAATAACACCACATATTAACATCACGTCACTCATAACCTTTTTTTTTAATGCAAGATATTTTCCTGAAGATGCTAATTCTAATTCCATGTTTGGATGGACTCCATGAAAACTGTTTTTTTTTTTTTTTTTTTTACAAAATGTATCAAAACGGTGTTGTCGCAAAACACCAGAGAGTTCTGTTAGCGCGATGCTAACCATGCATAATTTGTGCTTCAGGCCAATGAAGGTGCAGGAATGCTGCAAGTGCTGGCCCATGTTTTTCTCCGACGTCCAGGTGAGTCGCAGGGCGAAATGTTTGAGGGCAAGACTGGAGATGATTGGCGCGTGATGTGCTGACTTCCTCAGGAGCTGCAGGACGCGCTGGAAGATTCGTGGCCGTCTTTGTTGAAAAGTCGATCCAGCTTCCATTTCTGGTGAGAGGCCGGCTGACTGACAACAGGAAGTAGTAACAAACATCACTTTTCTTGGAGGCATAGCCTACTGTAGCATCGGTTGAAATAATGAAAACTTTACTGGTGGCTTGAAGATTACTTTTATTTCCCTTTTTTTTTTTTTAAACAAACCTCTTAATAGCGTTACTAAATAAATCTCAAGGTGTTTTCAATACTTTAAAATGATTAACACATTCACAGGGCAGCCCAGCAAAAATGCAGCATTTTACATCTTTTCCCGTCAATGGCAGTGAATGAGTTAAAAGCTAGAAAATAAACAAACTTTGCTAGTCTGTCACTCATACATGTTCACTTTACCGCAACGTTGCTTTTCGACGTGTCTCGCATGCTGAAACAGCCAAGCTTCAAGTTCCCAAAGTTCTTATTGACATTTGCACACGGTTGTGGCATGTACGCTCAAATCACGAGCTGCACAACACCAAAGACAAACAGCTTCAGAAAAAACGTATTACGTGTGTGTGTGTGTGCGTGTGCCAGGAGAGACGAGTGGGAGAAACACGGCACATGCGCGGCCTGTGCCGAAGGCCTCAACTCCCCGCTCAGATATTTCCAGACGTGCCTCAAACTCAGACAACGCTTCGACCTGCACAAGTGAACTCACGCGCGCACACATGCGTCATGTGTGACAACAACATGTCTTACCAAACTTTGTGTGTGCGGGTGCGTGTGTCCCAGAGCCCTGGAGGACGCCGGGATCAGGCCATCCTGTGATCGACCTTACAAGGTAACAACTTGATGACGTCATTGTTAGAGCATCAGTTGTTGTCATGACTACAAATGTCACCTCAACTCGAGGCATTTATTTACACACTAAAGGCCGGACATGAAGTTCAAATCAAACATGATGAAACACATTAGAAACAGTGCAGTCTCAATCTGCTTGCAAAGTATTAAAAAAAAAAAAAAAAAAAGGTTGAAAATGAGCCACAAATGAGACATATGCCAAAGTGCAGGTTGGAAAACAACCTAAATAAAGTTGATGTCTGATTTTTTATTTCTCCCCCCAATCGCAAATGTATTTGCATTTTAATCCAACTGCAAACTGTGATGCAGTTTTTCACCTGTATCACAAAAAAAAAGTTGTTGCAGTCACTTCAGCTGGAAGAAATTGCTTCCTGTTGTTTTGTCAAACTTAGCACGTTAAAATGTGAAACATTTTTCTCCCACTGGTTTGGCAGCAATACATTTCCAGTTTCCATGGAATCGCAGTAAATTGCAAGCTTAAAAAAAAAAAGAACGATTTTCAGATGTTCAGGAATAAAAGCAAGTGAGGTGCGGCCAAGTGCCTTAAAAAAGGAAAAGACGCGCAAACCTGTGTGTGTGTGCGTAGCTGTCTGAGGTGCAGGATGTGCTGGTTCCTCTCGTTGGTGACAAGTGTGAGATTCAGTGCGTCAAAGACGACAAGGTCAGTTCCTCTTTTTTTTTTTCTCTCTCTTGTCATTCTGGTAACATTTTTTTTTTTTTTTTTTTTTACCAATTTCATACGACTTGTACACAGTTCACATGTGCACACTTTTTGAACTCCACAAAGGGCAGTGTCCTTGCCCTTTGCCCTTCCTTTATTTTGAAATGAATCCTTTATTTTGAAAGGAATCCACTGATAAATCGGGCATGGGAATTTTATTCGGAATCGGCCTGAAAAAAAAAAAAAGAACAAAAATCCACATTAGTCGGCCCAAACGTACAACTCTGCAGACTATTCGTTTCTGAGCATGTCACAATGTATCCATTTTTATGTATCAACACTATTCTGCTTCTAGTTTATCCTCAACTGTAGATGTATTTTTACAACGTAATTTTGTTGGTTATTCTTGCTGCAGTTCACATTCCAATCTGTATACATAACATACATACATACCAGACCAGTCCAAATTTTGTAAACACCCTCTAATTCAGTCTTTTTTTCATTATTTCAAAACTTCCTTAAGTCATTGAGATTATGAAGAAATATTAATAGTAAGAAAACAAACGTTTATCAAAGCAGAACGCATTTTAGATTGCACATTGCTATTTCTCAGTCAGCTTCCTGGCTTTCAGTTGACAGCTTTGCATGAGCAAAAGTTTATGACTTGAATTTCTTGATCATTAGAATTTCAATGTGCTTCCAAACTTTTCACTGGTACGGCATAGCTGCTACTTTTTCCCATGGCTTTGTAATAGTAACGATATTGTATATGATATACCTTTAAAAAAAAATATGTGAAAAAAGTTTTTTTTTTTTTGTCAGTTTCAGAAATTTTTACTTTTTTTTTTTTTTTTTTTTTTTTAAGATTTATTCTCACTCTTATTTCTTGTCATTTGGATGATTATTGCTTCCAGTTTTTAAGTCAAATATCAAGCTTGCGAAAAAGATGTGCCGCGATTATCCCTGATAACAGCCACGTGTTTTCCATCCACTCAATTTTCTGTCAATATGCTCGCAACAAACTTCTTTGGCTTTTTTTGTGGAGGTGGTGGTCAAGTCTTCCACACATGACCTGGACCCAGACACCATTTAAAAAGCATCAGGTTTTGAAAAATTGAGCAGTTTCACAATTTTTTTGAGAGCGGCTGAAATATTTAAATGTTCACTCATGTTGCAATGAATGATATTTTGAGAATGTTACTTTCTGAAAGAAGAACTTTTGGTCTCATTTCGGAAGATGTACCTCGACAGCAGTTTTTCTGTCAAAAATAGTGAAAAGTTGACCTATCTTTCAGGAGCGCGAGGTTTGGTTTCAGGTGAAGATCAGCCTGTCTCGTAACTTGACCGTCGGCTGCGATCGCCACGGCGACAACGTCTGGGTTCCGAGCACCTCCAAAGGTCACCCCTGCCCGGCCCAGGGGACCTTCTACTTCTTGCCCATCGACCACCGGCGCCCGCTGCAGCCCTGCGGGTGACGTCGTCGTCACTGAAACACGACCACAAGCTGCTAATTGAAAATTCAGACCTCCTAAATCTGCGTGATTCGCTTGGCCAGAAATAACCCTTCCCAATGCAAGCTTATTAAAACAAATAAACAACCAAAAAAAGGATTTGGAAACAATCTGATGTGGCCTGTTTCATACTTTATTGGCGTCATCTGTGTGTGGATGGGCACAAAGCAACTAAAATCTGAAAGTGCTGGTAAGAATTCAGCCAATCAACTAACAAAGGACAAAAAAAATGAGAAAACAAAAAACAAGCAATTGTAGTAAAAGTGTGATGTGACACCCCCAAACCCGAATTTGTGTGATTTTTTTTATTTCTGGGGTGGGTTGGCCTTCAGTGGCCCAGACACCCCAAGAACCTCAAGTTGAGGATCATCAGCTGGTTGTCGAGGACTTTGCGCACGATGCCGTCGTCCCCGTCGATGCTTAGCAGGGTGCCCGTGGCCTCGCGGTGCTCTCCCAGAATCACCTTCACCTGCAAGCCAAAGGCAGCAAAACAACTCACACGTGCTTCTCGGTCAAAGTACAAGTCGAAAGCAAGATTTCTTCTAAATTACAGTGAAACTTTGCGCCCCATCCATCCATGCATTCACTTGAATGAGAGCTGCAGTCGAGTCAGTCGACCTTCCGCGGTCACATGACCCAACCGCCACGGAGAGCAGCTAGTGCTAAGTGGAATTTTACTCTGGACTCTTTGACGTAAAACAGATAAACCAGATAAAGAAATTCACTGATAATTATCGGCAATTATGAACCAATTCGACATCATACAGATAAACCAGATAATAAAAACTCCCCTGATAATAATTGACATGCCACACTGGTCCATCTGTTGTTATTGTTGTGGCTCAAATTGTGTCCAACTCCTCAACCCCTCCCCTCTCCTATGGTACGGTCGCATATTTGTGACATCATAATGCATGCGACCTCTTGTTGACACAAGTTGCATCATGTCGCCAGTGTGGGCTTTCTTTACTTTGCAGTTCTTTTTTGTTTTTGTTTTTTTGCATTTTAAAAACATGATTGTTTTGTTTTAGCAAACTCAAAATGAGTAATTGGTTGTCTTTGAAGCGGAGATATCAATAAAATTCAGCTTCATGGTGCTTTTACACAAAAGTTTCAATGTATTTGTACACGTTAGGTTAGACTTATAATACGACTTAAAAGTATATTTGTATTTATGTTAATTTTGCAAAAACTTATCGGCATTTCTAAATTATTGGTTTATCAGTATCGGTTGAAAATAACATTATAGTACATCCTGAATATTAAATATCTATAAAATAGTAGTGTGGGTGACCAACTTGATATTAACTGACACGCATCAGCGCTTTTGAGATTGGAAGCGGGATTGAAACTGCAAATGACAGATTTAATGGCAGTTTGCCAAAAAAAAAAAAAAAAAAAAAAAAAAAAAAAAGTTATCGTTGTGGAAGAACAAGAAGGTTCCTAATTTGAATCTTGTCATTATGGATGTGCTTGGTGTCAAAAGTTTGAGAAGGACTGGTCTCGTACGTTTATGAACACATTGCTATGGCTGGAAACGTTTGCAAAGCATGCGTCAAGAGAAGTTGCTGGTGAAATTTAGGCCAATTGGACACGATGGAAGCAGACAAAGTAAGTATTTGTACTTGGTCACTTGCTGCTGTGGGATGGATGATGAGCCTTTGCTGCTTTTTGAGAGAACTTACCTTGTCGTTCTTGGTGGGCGTGACGGGCTCCAGGTGGTCGCCGCTGACACTCACAACCTTGTCCGACTCCTGCATGAACACGGAGCACATGCCGCCCTGCAAAAAAAAAAAAAAAAGCGCGCAGGGCGAGTCCGTCACAAGTCCCGATGGGGATGCCTTTCATCCGCCTTTTCTTTTGCACTGATAGCAATCTGGCATCTGCCAACTTTCCACAAGTTTCTCTCAAAAGAAACATGACGCTTTTCTTCAGGCCATTTGCTTGAGTCAATGTGCATGTCGCCAACGTTTTCAGCTGCTTCCAAAGATGCTGACAAGCAAAAATGCATCTTGAGGTTTGAGCACAGTCAAGCTTTGATTCTTCTTACAATGGTCAGTTAGAAGCGAAAAATACAATAATTCATTGTGAAATGTAGGGCTGGGCCATTTGGCAATAAATAAATAAATAAATAAATAAATAAATAAATAAAAAAAGAAAAAAGGATTTTTAATATTTTTTCCTCTTTTAATAGGGGAAAAAGAAATTATTTGAAATAAGTTGATGTATGCCTTGTGATTGGCTGGCGATCAGTTCAAGGGTGACCCGCCTACCGCCCATTGTCGGCTGGGAGAGGCTCCAACATGAGCAAAAAATGGATGGAAGTTTGTTTTTTCCCCTCTTCTATGATCTGTTTTAATAATTAAAAAAAAAAATAAAAATAAAAAAAAAATCACCAGTGGTCGTATAATCTTTTACAGTTATAAATGTTCCCTTTTCCCCTTCAAAAAATTGAAAACAAGTGCTACCTGTTGGGGGAAAAAAACATTGCTTTTGAAAATAAGCACAAACAAAAACATTTCGAAGAAGCAATAATATCAAGTACGTAATCAAATCAATTCAGTCTTTTCTCTAGCTTATAAATAACAGGGAATGAATTGTCAATTCTACAGTTTAGGGGCTGGACCATACTCTGTTATTCACTTTTTTTTTCTTTAGCTTAGGCCATGCTCAATATAAAAATAGGACTTTGGGGCCATCTGGTGGCAGCTTGATACCAAGCAATTACATTAAACCAAGGGCATGGTCTCCATTTAGTAGGGGTGTTAAAAAAAAAAATCGATTCGGTGATATATTGCGATATTGCAGTGTGCAATTCTATCGACTCAATATGCAGCCAAATTGATAGTTAGGATAAGCATGGAAAAATTTATTAATGGAACATTAAGCCTTATAGCTGGCTCACAGCTATAAGCCTCAATTTTCATACAATTCTTACCGCCTACATATACAAGTTTACTAATTAGTATTGTCTAAATTTGAGTAAAAAAAAAAAAAGAATCCCAATAATCGACTTATCGAGTCGTATTGGAATTAATCGATATCGAATCGTGATACGGATCAAATTGCCAGGTATTAGGCAATTCACACCCCTACCATTTAGTTAGGCCAAAACCTGGCCGAGCATGAAACAGTACTTGGCGGCCATCTTTTGGGTTTGTCATCAATTTGCAGCAGGGCAGAGCCTTCACTTTATTCGCATCGTCGTCACGGCAACTGACGGAAGAAGTGCCCGTTTTCCTCACCGTGACGCTGCGGATGACTCCCGTCTGTCCCATCAGGTCCATGAAGGAGTCCTTCACCCGCACCAGGATGTCGGTGGTCACCCAGTCGCTGCCGCCCTGCTCGATGTTGGAGCCCGGCGTGTGGGGGTTGTAGCCACCAGGAGAGGGTGCTCCGGGCGTCATGGGGCTGTAGCCCACCGGACTTGGACTCGGGCTGGCCTGCGGGGTCACACGCTCGCAACGTCACTTTGACGACGGTGTGAGAGAGAGTCACGCGTGCGCAAGTCGGTAGAAAGAAGTCGCTCAAGTCTTAACTCTTTGACTGCCAAAAACGTTTAATAACGATTAGTAAAATCATGATGTATGCTGCCATAAACGTGAAATTACGTCAACTACGTTTTTTGTTTTTTTTTGTCAATGGACGGAGCAACGTCTAAATGCAGCGCTGCCCGGTCAATGGGTTGTGGAATCAAAAACACCACCTAACTATGGCCAGCAGATGGCAGTGTTGTGTCTCTTTTCAATGGGCTGCTGGTGTATGGAATTACAATGAAATGTAATCAACAAAATGGCACTGTGCAGGGGTTTGGATTTTTTTTTTCCATTACGTGTGGCAGTAAAAGAGTTAACTGGGTGGGATTGTCCCCCCCCCCTCCCCAACATCATGCCGTGAGTCCTAAAATTGGCCACTTAAGTCTGAGCAAGTCATGTGACATGTTGATTCAGGGCAAAGAGGTTACCTGATAGGCCATGGGTGACGGGGTGGGGTGGTAGCTGGCTGGAGAGTGCGTGTTCTGGTAGCCTACAGGCGAGGGCGCCACCTGGTGGTAGCTCTGAGGACTAGGACTGGGCTGGTAGGAGCCTTGCGGCGAGGGGGCCGTGTAGGGAGAATACTGCTCAGTGTTGTACCTGCACGGATACAAGGTGGCATCCGGAATGCTTGACACCAGCAATAGACAAAAATGTAGACAAAAAAACAAAAACAAAACCATTTTCCTATTTAAGGATGCCTTAAAAAAAAAAAAAAAAAAAAACACCATCGCATGGTGATTTTCCAACAATTTGGTAGTGTACTAATGTGTATGTGTGTCCATGTGAGGATGGCACCTGGCACATGTTTCAAATTGAAAGACAAAAACAAAAAGTGATGACTATGATAGTGGTGATGACACCTAATTAGCGAGTGTCCAATCGTGCACGCAGATACTCACATAGCAGGCGTGCCCGGCGTCTGAGGGTTGTACTGATTGTTGACCTGCGGAGACGGGACTTCTGGGTAACCCGGCGTCTGGGGGTTGGGCGTACCCCCGTAGCCCTGAGGCGAGGGCGAGGGCTCGTCGTCAAAGCCGAAGTCGTACTCCTCCTCGTTCCTGGGGATCGCCATTCACGTACGTTCACATCAGCCTCGTGCATAGCAAAAGCGCTCAATTTGCACTGCTTGACATCTTGTCATGATGCGGCTTCACTTCAAACTCAAATGGATTAAATTTTTGGCCCTTGTGCTCATTCGGAAATTCAATCAAAGCAACATTGCGTGCGTGTACTTCACCTGGACGGCGTGTTGGGGTTGTTGGGGTCCCAGGCTCCGCTCTGTCCAGGCGTCCTGCTGCCATCGTGCAGTGGCGTCTGCGAGCCACTGTGAGGCGTGCGGCTTCCTGTTCCACAGGAAACACACAAACGACTGAATGAAGTCAACTTCATTTGTATAGCACTTTATCACACAGCATGTGCTTTCAGTTGAAAGGGGGAAAAAAAACAAAAAAAAACAAAGACAATTTTGCAATTTAAAAACAAAAACAAAGAAAATAACATGCAAAAAATTAACTGCTCAAGTAATATAGAGTATATTAAAGCCTTAAATAATACAGCATACCATAAATTTGTTAAATTTTAAATAATTATTGATCATAATTGTGCAAGGCCAGTGCTGGTTTTGACAGGGACACTACAATATGATGGTGATTAATTGTGAGTTGACACTGAAGTGAACAAGGTCAAAATATTAGAAGCTAAAATAAAGTTGCTACTTCACAGAAATAAAATACAATTTTATGAGATCCAACCTCTATATTCCAAAACGATAACGTTATGAATTTGTAGTCGATACCTGCTTTTGTTAATAAAAGCACAAGTGTCCTTCTCTTCTTTGCTTATACTTGTGCTTTGTTGTTTTATTTTGATGTTTGCGTATTGTGTTGTATGTTCCTGTTAGGGCTTCTTGTCCAGGTTAGGTTTGTAATTGAGAATTAGTTCTCAAACATTTTACCTGGTTAAATAAATAAAATAAATTACCCCAATGGGGAGGGAAAAAAGAACATTTTTTAAATAGTATTAGTAATATATAAATTTTCAATAAAAAAAATAAAAATACAATAATTACTCTGTAAAAATGCAAAGACTGTTTAAATAAAAAAATAACAATACAATAATTACTCTGTAAAAATACAAAGACTGTTTAAATAAAATAAAATAAAAAAACTGCCCTGAAATTTAAAAAAAAAAAAAAAAAAAAAAAAGATTAAAATTACAATCTCTTGTACAAATTAAAAATAAATGTACCAAAGTAAAAGTGTAAAATCATCTTGAACATTAAACGCAAACAAACTGAAAGCGCAACACTTCTTTTGAGCACCACTAGAGGGAGCCCACATATAACAGCTATTTCATTCAACCGCTAACGACGTAATTCCCTTTCGCCCAATGACTTCATGACATTTTCAACATTGGCATCAGCCCGTGGCAGCAGCATGTTGCAATAAATGTGGCTCCTGTTTATTAGCCTTTTGATCGGTTCAAATAATCAACGATGGCCTCACCGTCGTGCAGCGGCGTCTGCGAGCCGCACATGGGCGTCCGGGAGCCCGAGCCATACATGGGCGTGCGCCCGTGGGTGGAGGTCATGCCGCTGTGTTTCTGCGCACCCCTGGAGGAGAGAAGAGCAGCGTGCCCGTGTTAAGAAAGCTGTCCTGGCTCACAAACAAAGGAGAGTTTAAAAAACCAAAAAAAAACAAAAAAAACAAACAAACAAACAAGATGGCAACTTGCATGGTGGTCAAGCGTTGTCTGTCGACAGAGATGGTCTGACAGGTGGAGTGAAGCTCCACTCGGGCTGTGGACTCTGTGGCGTCCTTCACAACACCAATGTAACCTAGAGGGTGGAAACTGAATAGCTTGAAAGAGACTCACATGAAGCTTAAAAATGAAATTCAATGAGTGGAGAAGGTGCATTCTCGACCAGCTTTTGGATTGAGTTTTTCCCAATCAGATGCGTTTTAAATAAATAAATAAATAAATAAATAAAAAAAAAAAAAAAAAAAAAAAAAAGTCTGCTACAATGGACTTTGTTTAAATGAAAGCATACCGGTTCAAGGGATGAGCAACCGGGCAAAATTGTGGACCCAACTGTGGATACAAATGACTTGTAATAACACCATTCACCACTAGATGGCTTACACCAGGTCTTATACTAAACGAGTAGGCCCAATAAATTTTTTATAGTTTTGGAATATGTAGGACAAACATATTACCTCAATCATATTAAAATTTGGTGCGAGTTGATTTTTGTGACAAAATGCACAAATGTTGGTTTGCTGTTTAGCAGTTTAGTGCCACCCTTGAATACTCATTTTTATGCATGTTTTTTTTTCATCATAGTATAGCTCGTTAGCTAGTTGTTGCATTGAGAAATGCATTATGAAAAATGAAATATGTTAAGAGCATGTATTTTGCACATATGTACTTGGTCCTGCTTGCCCATCCCTGATATAGTTTGTTCGAAAATTTAAAAGTTTCAATAAACAATGTTTGATTCCTATTTGTTTCTTGTTTTTGTTTTTTTTCCTTTTTGTTTGATTTTGTTTTTCTACAGTAAACTTCAGTTGGGCGTAAGAAACAAGCTGCTTATTTGCACAACTGTGTGAAATGAAAACAAGCGTTACAGAATACCTGCCTACTACTTGTATACACAATTACTAAAACACTTGGGCTTTCTTTCAAAGTGTATTTGAATCAGGTTAATATCGCAAATCGTATGCTTGGTGAAAACTGACTATGAGTTACCTTTGTATGGACCCTGCGAGATGCGAACCGTCTGACCAATCAGCTCGTTGTCTCGTCGCCCTCTGCCCCTCCCCATGCCGCCTCCGCCGCCTCCTCGCTGCTGAGCACCTGCAGGCGACACTGGCATCAAACGAGGCAGCGGAGCGTTTGGCGAGGGGCGCAAGGTGCCACTTACCGCCGCCTCCGTGATGCATGGGGCTGCTGATGCGAGGGCTCATGGGAGCAAAGCCGCCCACCGTGAAGTTGGTCACGTCTCTGGGCTGAAACAACACAAATATCACAAAACAATTAAATGTCTTTCTTTTCACCCCTCAATCATTCTCAATCAAAGTAATATTTAAAGTGGACTTTACCTTGGATCCGCCAGCCAGCACCAGGTGTCGAGTCTTGCAGACAAACATTCCCCCGTTCTCCACCAGCTTCTTACAGTGCAGGAAGGCGAATCCTCGGAAAAGGTGGCGGATCTCGCCTTCGCGGCCCTGCGGCGGCGGGAACTTGAATATGGCAAGAAAGGAGCAAAGCGAGCGAGTCCCTCGCATCCTTACCGAGTGCGGCCCGTCGATGACCTTCACGATGTCTTTGACGTGGATGTTGTTCTGCTCCGAGTCCAAGGCCACAGCAAAGCGGTTGTCCTTTTTCCTGTTGACCGCCTGGTGGCGCACCGTCAGCACTTTGCCGTGCATGTTCAACACCTGTCAGAAGGAGGACCACAACCCAAGTCACCAGTGAGCTATGGGCGATTTGGAACATCTATGCTAACTTCTATGAGCTCATCTTAGACATTTGGAAAATGGAGTGCTTTTTATCGACACCATATGGTGCCCAAAGCGCTTTACAAAGTCTCGCATTCATCCATTCACACACTAGTGGTTGTCTGCTGCCATGCAAGATGCTGCCAGGTCCATTGGGAGCAAATCCGGGTTCAGTGTCTTGCTCAAGGACACTTGTGGTCACAAGGGCTGATGATAGAACCCGCAAGGACACGGTTGGGAGACGACCACTCTATCACTGAGCCTTGCCGCCCCACATGTCTGATTATATGCTAGCAAGAAGCGAATTATTTGATTAATTGACAATTCATTTACCATCGAATTAACCTCCATCTATTTCCATTCACCGTTCCACTTGTTTGTCCAAATCTGCTGAATTTCAGCCTCTCAAAAATAAATATTCTCACATTGCTGTTGTCTATGATAGCAGACTTATTTTCTGTGTTTTTCCAATATATGATTTTCCTTTGAAAAACAGTTATTACCATTGTTGATGATTTTCTGTTGGATGTTAAAGACCAAACCAGTCACTTAATCAGAATCAATTTGTGCAGTCAATTTGAAATAATGTCCTGCTGTTTTTTTGTTTTTTTTAATTCGTTAATTGAAAAAAATAATGCACAGATTTAACCATATATACAAAAAGAAAAAAAAACGTTTAGTTGCAGTGCAGCCTTAGTTCAACCATTTTGGTGTTGAATGATTTTGGTTTATGTTCACTTTGACATTAAACTGGGAGTGTGCAAGCGAGTCTTTTTTTTTTTTTTTTCCCTCCTCAAAGTGATTCTATATTTAAAGCCAAATAGAGAATAGACACTGAGGTATATTTCCAAAAAGTGTGTTTTAATAAGTTCAAGCGTGTTTTAAAGTGTAACACAATCAACATCACGTTGGTGGAATAAGAATTAAGGCAAAGGATTTCCCTCCACCAGAAGGGGGGTGACGGACATTTTATCCAGCACCTGAATTGGACATCAAAGCGCCCTCGGGAGCGCCGTCATGTGACGTCGCAATGCGAACCCGAGGCAACTTTGACATCAATTTCAGTGCTGGGGCTGTGCTGGATAAAATACTGAATTCATCTGCTTCATTTTTATTCCACCGGTGCAAAATTAACTGGAACGTGTTTAGACTAGTAGTGGCATCCAAAACATAGAACTGCAAAAATTTGAGAAGGATCTGGTGTAGTCCAATTGAGGAGGCGCAGTTACCTGGAAGGTTTCCCTCTCCAGCCGCACGATCACGCCCACCGTCTGCGGGTCCAGCTGGACTAGCTCCCCCCACTCGTGCTGCCCCCCCGCATCCACACCAGATGCCGTTTCTGAGCAGAGCTGCAGATCTCTGGGCAACACCTTCAGCTGCAGGATGAGGGGGGGAAAAAGAAGGGAGATGATCAACAAGCAGCTTGTCAAAAAATCCTGAGAGCGGTGATGGGACAAGCTTACCTCATGCATGGTGAGGTCTGAGAAGAGGATGACAAAGTTCTCCTCCACGCGTACGATGAGGCCCGTGTCACCTTCGTATCGACCGGCGATCACTTTCACGTGGTCGCCCATCCGGAAATATTTCTTTAACTCTTGAGCTGGGAATTCCAGGGGGTCCTACGCACAAGGATGACTCAATGGGTGGGGGGTTCTCGCATTTTTTAAGGAACCCTTACGGGGAAAAAAATTATCCAAGAACGCAAAATAAAGGTGGAATTAAAAAGCTGACTATTTTTGAGAAAAAAAAAAAAAAAAAGTCATGTTACAAAATTCATATTCTTCTGCAAAAAAAAAAAAAAGAGTTGAAACATTGAGTCATATTTTTTGTTAAAGAAAAAAAAATGTAATCCCTACAAAAACCAAAATTAGAGTTGTCTCAGTCCAAACAACAAACGCAGTATTTATTATTATTATTATTATTATTTTTTTTTTTTTTTTTTATGATATGGCACTGTAGCAAATAGTTGAGTGGAGCGACCCCGAAACTTTGGGCAGATGTTTGAGAAGCACCGCTCTTAAAAGAAACGTGTGTGAGTACCTTGAGGTCTTCATGTTTGGGCATGATGGTGATCTTGTTGCCGTCCACACTGAGGATTTTTCCTTGCAGGTTGATCAACTCCCCCTCACACACCTCCACGTTGTCACCCGCCTGCAGGTTGTGTTCACGCTCTTTGCCTGCACGCACACACCAACGCAGCCGCGTGTCGCCAAGTTGCACATTGCGCAGATCTTAGGGCACAAACAAGCCTGTCACAAACCTGACTCGGTGACCACCTCCATGTCGATTCCTTCCGGCTGGTCTTCAAACTTCTCCAGCTCGGACAGCGTGGGCTTCACGCCGTCTGTGATCTATCAGCGAGGACGCATATGAGCAGCAAATGGATCATTTCACATGATGCCGGATATAATACAACAGTGGTACAGAAATGACTGCCTTTAGGGCAGATCCATTTTGTCACAGATTTTTAATTGATCAGTTAGATAAAAATAATGTAAACAAAACGTGCCACCAATTCTCACAAGATGATGGTTTATCGCTTATCCTCATAAAATATGAGTTACTTGCAGCCTTGGAAGTTGGGTCAAATAAATCAATCAATCATTTAAATGGTGCGTAGGATTTCTTGCTCACCACAGCCGACATGGCGAAGCTCTTGAACAGGAATCCTTTGCGGCTGTAGCGATTGGCCTCGAAGATCATGAAGTCGCCATCATGACTGACCTCCCCTCCAAGCGACCTGTCAATCAAATGTGCACACGTCACTCGAACGTACTGGGATGGATGTGCCACTTGTTTGAGGTGCCCGCTGTGTGGACCTGATTTTTTCTGCATCAAAGAGCCTCTGAGCAGGCCTCTTGAACTTCTTCCTCTTGGCATACCAGTCTTTCTGTCGACACACAACAAAGCAGACGATACATTAAACGTGTGAGCGCTTGCGTGTGATTGCCTACGCGTGCGTGCCCTACCAAGCTCATCTTGGCTTTGATGCGGTCCAGTTCAATGCGAGGGATCATTTTGAGCGAGATGGTGTTCTGGCTGGGCTCGACGTAGTCCACCTGGAGAAGAAGCAAGACAACTTCAGTGGAACCCAAACTGCAAACAACTGGATGGGAAATTAAGTTGCTGTCATGCAACCTAAAATAAATAAATAAATAAATAAATAAATAAATAAATAAATAAATAAATAAATAAAAAAAATAAAAAAAAATAAATAAAAATAAAAAAATAAATAAATAAAAAGATGCATACAAGCGTAACGTGTGCAGTAGTGCACTAAAGCCGCGGCTGGAACAACCAACTATCATCTCCCACTTCCGCCAAGCACCAGCCAGCTAAGTTTGGATCAACTTTTCAAACCGTTTTCAGTGTTTTTAATAATAATATTGTACTGTACTGGGAATTTTTAGGCCATGAAGAAAAGAACAAACCAATTGCGTATTGTACTGGCTGATTTTAGACAACGGAAAATAGGCCACTATTGAAGACCGTGCGGTTCTAACGCACGAGCCCTCCCCCTAATTAGTCCCTTAAAAAGATGTTCCACTGTCAAATGTTTATTTTTAAACAAACGAGAAGAAGATTTCTAGTCACAATTGAGCTGTTTTCAAAACATGCAAGACTTAAAATGAAAAACAGCTATTTTAGCTGGAACCTTTTTGAAAAACTTGTGGATTTATGATCCTGATAAATCCTGCACAGCAGTATGAAGGATAGTGAGACGCTGATGCTATCTTATATTAATGGTGGCACAGGACAAAGTTGCATGCATCATACATCTGCGTTTTAATTTCTTTTACACAACTTTCACACTTAGTTAATATTTGTGTACTTGCTCTGGCATTGGTGGGGGAATCAATCAATCAATCAATCGCTCAATCAATCGCTCAATCAATCCGCAGTGTTCCCAGACGGCCATTTCGCCTGATGGAAAGAGTCGTAAGCGATCGACACCGCCACCAAGATCCATTCTCAAAAGTAAACATCGATACTTTTGATACTTTAGTCGTTTGACGTACTTGACTGTATTTGTGGTATCATACCAGAAAGGAAAGTGGTGGTATCAATAAGCAGGTGCGCATCACAAACAAATGTATATCGGTAGACACGTAGATGTGTCAAGATTCATTTACACCTAAAGGAAATGTAAATATTTTGCTTGATAGCGTGGATAATCATTTGACTTTACACGGCGTCAAAGCAACGTCACCTGTGCGATGTCGTCTTTGTACAGGCCTCGTTTGAGCCTGACCCAGGATTTGGGTTTCAGGTTGGTGACCTCTTTGACCACCTTGAGGACGTCCGTCATCTCCTTGATGGGAACCATCTGCTGGTTCCAAAAGCCGATACGAAGGTTTCCGATGCCCTCGATGGCGGCTTTCACGTGCGTCTGCTTGTAGGACTCCACATAGATGTAACCCTTCACGTGGTCCGGGGCCACCACAGACTTGATCTGGAGCGGCTACAGGGGGTCCACAATCAAGCGCAGCAGGTTAAAACTGGGTTTTGGTTTCATACAGTAAAATTCCAGTCGGGAATGAGAGCGAATGATTCCTGCGTTGGGAATTATTCAGCATTCCCAAATCCATTATGTGGATGGTGAGCCATTCCCAACCGAGCTATGGACTCTCAGACAAGCTTCTTACCGTGTCCGTGAACTGATAGGCGATGAACTTCCTCATCAGTGCGATGGCCGTTGACCTCTCCTCCCCAATCTGAGAAGACAGAACAGCATGAGCAATGCGCAAGTTTGCATGCGTGCCCGCATATCTCACCTTGCACTTGACGGTCCACAGATTAGGATCCCTGATATTGACAAACACAGTTAAAACAAATAAAAAGAGAGAGTCTGAGCGAGTGTTTACATACTTGACGCCAGGAAGCAGTTGCTGCTGGGTGATGTCATCTGACAGCTCCTCTGACCCTCCCGAGTAGCTGCACACCACAGAAAAATAAAATGCTGCAATATTGATTTTTGGAACAACTTTTGAAGGACACTTCATCTGAAGACAAGAAAGTAAATCCGACCACAAGGAGTCAGAGAACAAGATGGCCCTGGAACGGCCAAATTTTGTTTCCAATCATTTCTGAAGGAGCGCGGTCATGGAACACGTTCACTTCATAAGTAAAGCCCAATATGTCAAAAATGCACCACAAAATACTCACTGCTCCCCTCCGGAGGACTTGGCGTACTTCCTCATGTAGTATTCACCCAGCGCCTCCTCTCGAGAGTCTCTGCGCATGACAAACACGCACGCACACTTTATTTGACCATCAAAAGCTCTTTATCTGCTTTGTTTTGGTCATTTTATAGTTTGAGGTGTCACAAAAGCAAAGAAAAAAAAAAGTTAGCATGTTTCTTTTCACAAAAAGCTTTTCAGTCAGAAACTGGTGTGTTTGGTAACACCAACACATGTTCCAAAGGCTGACTACTAAAGCTAGAGGCTGACTTCACTTTTAAAGCGGCAAAACTATGAAGAGAAATAATAAAATTAATCCGAGTTGACTAGACCTTAGCAGTGGATGACGACGAAATCTGAAGCCATTGGAGCCCTATTGTAAACACAGACAAATATTGAAATGAACTTTGCCGCACCTCCAAAGGTTCTGCAGCCTCCTGGAACCCGAGTGGTCTTCATCCAGGACCACGTGGTCGATGTTAGACACTGAAAGCAGGCCGTTGTCATCAGACTGACGTCTACACAATAACATCAAAGTCTTACATGAGATCCGAGACTTACCTTCTGCCTCCTCTGTGCAGGACCACGGCGGCAGAGAAGGAGGAGGCAAGATGAAGTGTTACAAAAGTGCAACAAGGAGACAGGAGGCATAATGGAGGAATGAGGGAAATACCATAAAAATCAACACAATCGGGATTTTTACCCCAAATAATTTGAGTTGTCGTCAAAACGAGACTAAAAACAAACAAACAAAAAAAACATGACGATAATCAAGATTGGACGAAAAAACAAAAAACGATACTGATTATTCATTTTGCCACGTCGCCGAGCCTGAAGGTACCGATGTATTTTTAGAGCCGATTTGCATTCATGCGTACAACATCCTCACCTTTTTCAAGGATGCCCTCAGCTCCTTCCTCCCATTGGTCTTCTTCATCCTCGTACTCATCATCCACGTCTGCAAAAAGAAAGAAGAGTTGAAAGGTCACAGAAAGGAGACAATTAAAAGAGAAAAATTACAAAAATAAAAATCAAATGCGAGATTTCGTACCGGCTTCGTCCAGGATGAAGCCTCCGTGACGCGGCTTCTTCCGTGGACGGTCGTCATCGTCTTCCTCTTCCTCTTCTTCATCGTACTCGTCATCCAGATCCTCGCCCTCCTCCTCGGCCACCTTGTCGCTGCCTACGGGGCTTCCCGGCTCCTCCTGGATGCCAACACGCAATCTCGTATGACATGCTCGGCAAACTAGCCTTTAATTAGGGTCAGGGACTTTGAAAATGATCTAATTGTGAATCTTTTGTCCTCAAATGTTGCATTGAGATTTAATATGCAGTTATTTTTCAAGGTACTCGTCCCAATTATTTTTGAATAAACACAAGAAAAAAATTAATCTGTATTAGAGCTGAACAATTTTAGGAACAATTGAACTGCAATTTTTCAGACAAATATTGTGATTTCGATTTCATTAGCGATTTTCTTCAAAATTATTATGCCATTTTTTTAAATGTTACGCAATTTAATGGGATATATGCCACGGAAGAGGCAGGACGTGATTTTGCTCATCAGTTTATTTCCGGTCCAGGTTGCGAACGCGCAACCTAGGGGCACAAAGTCGGAAGCACAAGTATTTTTGACGCAGCCCACACGTCGCAAACCGAACCGGAAACAAACTGTTGTGCAAAAAACAGTCCCGCCTCTTCCGTGGCATATACCCCATAGATTCAATGTCTTAAGACCTTTTAAATTCAAAATTCCTTCACTGAATTGCTGAGAGCAAGGCAACATATTTGCGTTTTAGCGACTAGTAAAATTAAAATTAGTGGATAAATTAGATTTTTTGTGTGTGTGTGTGTGTGTGTTATTCATCTTTTTTTGTAGAACGATCATCCATTTTCATTTACTTGAAAAGTTTGTGGCACTGATAACTGTGACAGATGTGCTCACTTTAATTTTGAATAACAGCACATTAATAACTGCGCTTATCGTTTTTGCCAATGGCCATGATTGTGCAGCCTGATAAGTAAAATTTAAGCTCAAACGTGCATCGAAATGACAGCGAGTCTGGCGTGCAATAGTGTCTTCATCGTCGTTGTTGTTGTTTTTGTCAATATTAGCATTAGCATTAGCGTTAGCACGAGCTTACCTCGTTCTCCTCCGCCTCTTCGGCTTCTCCATCGCTGCTGCGCTCGCTCGGGTTGTCGGAGAAGTCGCTGTCGTCGCTGTCAGACATCTTTGACTGCAGAATCGCAAATGAAGACGAACCTCAGGACAACTTTGCTTCGTCGTTTAAATTAAGTGCAACCAGCTGTGCTAAAGCTAAGCTAACAGCCGCCAGGCGAGGCCGAGCAGCAGGTCCAAGATGTCTACTTTGACACCTACGAAGCCTTTCCGAGAGCTTCGAGACGGCGACGCGCTCTTGACCTCCACGAGTGGTACGGACCCTCTGCAGTCGATCGATTGGCGGTGAGAAAAAGCAGGCGAAAATGAAAATGTCGCCTTGTTTCGCAGTCCTTTCCCGCAGCCGCTGGGATCGATCGCGAGATTTCCGGTGATCTGGCCGATCTCGCGAGAGTTAGGGTGGCTGCGAACGCGGAAGGAAGGATGACGTCACTGCAGCGCAAAGTCTGGTTGAGTTCGCCGCTTGCTTGTTTTTTTGCGGGCAATTGTGGGGGTTTTGTCGTGGCGAGGGAGATGAACAGCGTGGGCGAGGCTTGTACGGAGCTCAAGCGGGAGTACGACCAATGTTTCAACCGGTGGTTTGCCGACAAGTTCCTGAAAGGAGAACGAGGCGCCGAGCCGTGCGCGGACAGCTTCCGGCTGTACCAGCGCTGTGTGCAGAAGGCCATCAAGGACAAGGACATCCCTGTGGACGGCCTGGACTTCATGGGCCCCAACAAAGACAAGCCCGACGGCTGACAAAGACGAGAAACAACCAGACGAGCGCCCCCCGTCCCATCGATAACGAGCGCAAACGTGCCAAACTGGCTGCTGCTTCTTCCGAGTCAGCATGCGCACTAAAGATCGCAGTCGACGGACTTGAACAGATGGCGCACTTGCGCTTGTTTTTCTGTCCGCGCAACTACAGGCGGGACAGAGAGAAAACCTCAATCCAGGACTAGGTGAACATTTGGGGTTTTTATGTTTTCACATGCAGATGCCCGGGGCCCCTCCAGCTCGTCACGTGCTTCGACTTTAAGTTTATTCATTTAATCTGCATCAATATTGCAAATTCTCTTCAGTGTTACAATAAGTTTTTGTCAGCAATTTATTTTTGAAGTAAATGGAACAATATTTGAACAAACTGTTTTCCTTGACTTGTGATTTAAAAACGTGAACGTGTGCTGGTCTGCAAGTTGTCTGAAGGATCAATAATGGAAGCAAAGCAAAGCCACGATAACCAGGGAATTTTTTTATTTTTATTTTTAATACTACTGTAGTAAAATAAAATGTAATTCGCATTCTCTTCTTCCTGGGTTGCTTGTCGTAACAAAAAATAAAATAAAATAAATAGAGGCGCACATTCTCATACAAACTGGATGCCTCCCAGAGAAGGCTTATTTGGAATATGATTTTACGAAATATCACATCTAGCTCGCACATGTGCCAAAACAAGCAAGCACTATCAAAATTGTCTTATCGCACTTCTGAGGCGTCACATTCCCACATCTCAGTCACTGGTGAAGAATGCGCTGCCGAGTTATATTGACAAGTTTTGCTTTTTTACGAGAAGGACAATTTGGGAAGAACTGTTGAAACTTGTCCACGAGAGTCTTATCGCACTTCTGAGGCGTCACATTCCCACAACTCAGTCACTGGTGAAGAATGCGCTGCCGAGTTATATTGACAAGAGAGTCGGCAGCGTTTCAACAAGAGATACTGAGTTGCTTTGAAAAACAAAAACAAAGAGGTGCGAGCGCTTCATCATTTTAGACGTGTCAATCAAATAATCAAGTGGTAGCCTACTTCAACTAATTTGACAGCAAGGAGCACCACAAAAGTGAAATACAGGCCTATGAGTGTTCATCCAAAATTAAGGCCCGAGCTTTTATTCTTTAAAGTATTTCATATTCTTGAAAGCCAGTGCATGTAACATTTGCTTAAATATAGCAAAATACTTTGTTACAATTAAACAGTATCAAAGTTAGATAAAAATTGTACCCAAACAAAAGTTAAAAATCCCCTAAAACATTTTGTATATTTTCCAAAAATCTAATTTTTAGGGCAAAGACATTTTTCAAGAAAAGAAAAAGAGTCTAAATTTGGGAAAAAGGTCTTTTACGCGATGGTTGTTTTTTTCCCCCTGAGGAAAATACCTTATAGGAAATTAGCCATATTTTTGTTTTTTTGTTTTCAAGAAAATTGCATAATCCTTAGGGGAAAAAGATCATTAGTTTACCTCAAGATTTTTTTTCATCACGAAAACATTCAAGAATAACTTCAATTAAAAAAAAAAAAAAAACTAGGTGCAACATTATAAAATAAATAAAATGCAAATTACTGTATTAGACAAAATTATATGTGAGAAAAAATGAAAAAGAAAAAGAAAAATAGTCATAGAGATGATCACTAATATAAAAACGTGATAGCCGATGTCAGTTAAAGGAGAGATTCTACAAGAGATGGTAAAAAAAAAAAAAAAAAAAAAGACATCATTGAAAAAAAAAAAAAATGGAGCTGATAAAAAAAGGATATGCTAACTGAGATGCTAAGAAGAGATGCTAACTGATAAAAGAGAATAGCTGCCAACAGAAGCTGTGAATTTATAAAAAAGCGATGTTTGCAGTTAAAAGGCATGCAGGTTAGCTGATAAAAACGAGATGATAGCTGCTAAAAAAAAAAAAAAGATGACAGATGGCTAAAAGAAGAGCTACTGCTGATGAAAAAAATGCCTACTGAATAATAAGATCTGCTAACAGCAAAAAAAAAAAAAAAAAAAAACAGATAAAAAGACTAAGAAAATATGAGCTGACAGAAAGAAGACACTTCCAGTTCCCAGGCAAAATCTTTCGCTTCTGAGATTTGTAGAAATAGCAGGTGTGGTTTAACTAACGGCCAGCAGGGGGCAAATTTCCGACACTACAAGCCGAGTTGAAGGCCTCCACAGTTTGAAGAAGTTTCTCCAGGAAGAGCTTGACCCCTTCTTCCGGGTGGAGTTCACACGGACCACACGCGGTCTCGCTCTATGGAAATCGGGAACAAACGGGGACTTGATAAGATTCAGGAAAGACGCCATATGCAATTGTACCGTCGCTCATTTCTCAACCGATTTTCACGGGGTCGACCTTTGTTGAATCACTTTGTTTTCACATGTCTGCATCATGATTTTACGTAATGTATGTCAAGATTGGTGAAAACCAATACAAAAACATTCATGCACAACATCAATTCCTGCACTTGGTTGTGACATCAATTCCTGCTTGCTCACTCGGTTGTGTGCCTCCGTTGTGACATCAATTCTGCTCAACTGGTTGTGCTGGTCCTTTAAGAACATGAGGCCCCGCTGCACATTCAAAATGTCCTCATCAGTTCTTTCCCACTCGATGAGGAGAACTTGGACTTCTGTGGAGAAGCAATTCAGTGTGTCCTTGGGACACGTCTGACAAAACAAGAAAAAAAGAAGAACAAGGTAAATTGAGTACACCAAGACGGACTGCATGACAGAAAGTGCACCTATAGGCAGAAATGACCAAAACACATTTGCGAGAGAAATATATTTAGGTTGCTAACAGTACCACATTTTTTTATTTGAATGCCATACTATCTGAAATGTTCCCTCTTTCTTTAAACCGTCTGTGCAGTTTTTACTAATACTATTATTTTTAGCCATATTTTCATCATTTTTTGGTATTTTTTTCAACACTACTGTATTTTTAATCTTTTACTACTTTGAAAAATAAATATTGGTAAGAAATACCAAACTAATTGTTAAAAAAAATGTTGGATAAAAACAAATAGGATAAACATTTAAATATCATTGTGAGAAGAAATGGCAACTAAATACACAAATTAGATACAAAATTTTAATTACAAAATATCTAAAAATAGAAATGATTAGATGATAGATTGATATCCAAAAAAATGATTTAAATAAAAACATTGAATCATCACATGAAAATCACACTAATATTGGAAAAGTATGAGCCAAAATTACACATTTATTGATCTTGTTGTTATTGTATTAAAGAAACAAATATATAGCCGAACAAATAACCCAGTTACAGTGGGACTTGGCTTCAGATGAAGTTTATGAACCACATGTAATTCATGAGCACCATTCGAAAATTGCACAGTTTAGCATCATTCATCTGATTCATATATTTTGGGTCTTTAAGGGCCTTTTTTTGTATCTAAGTACAGACCTTTCTACCAAACCTAGGTTGTTGTTAATGGCTTTTTGATACTTTTTATTTTTTATTTTTTTTAAAGTCAAAATCCGTGTTACTAAATCAAACCGTCTTCAAGAGTTGATTCCCCCACCCCCATCTATCTCTTAAAAATCAGCTTGGAAGCATCTGAGTCAACTGAAAATCAGACTTGACTCCAGGTTTTTTTTTCTTCTCCCTGGGTTTAAAAGGGGGATTGACTGGTGGTGTTTTCAGAATATCAAAATGCTGCAGGATCTTAAGTGGGGCTACACAGATTTTGACGGTGCTATACAGCACCCCCCACCCCAGCCCAGCTCCGGTGTAGCGCCATCCCGGGATTTGCTATCTTTTTCTTTTTTTTTTGTAGATCTTCTCGTGACTGCCATGTCTGTACCAAATTCGATGCCAAGGAGTTAAAAGGGAAGAAGAAAAAGAAAAGACAAGAGGGTCGTACCATGTAGTCGCTGATGCTGGGGGTGTACAACTTGCAATCTGCACACTGCTGAGGGAGACGGACAAAGACGCACAACACATTTGATAAACTGTCGGCTTGTTGTCACGTGATTGATTAGATTGATGATACACTGTGCACTTCGCGGCAGCTTGAGCTATCGCAAAGATAATAATGCTGACTTGATTGACCATTTCAAATAAATACCCTAGTCCATCTCACTGTTCCCAATATTTTGGTGACACTATTGAGCTCATAAGCAACGTAAACGTCTGTCGCTTTTTGAAGTTTGTTTTTTTCCTTTTAAGGCATATGTCTGCAATTGAAGTTATGACGTTGAACTGGAATGATTAAAAAAAACGTCTGTCGTTTTGTGGAAATTTATTACAAATAAAAGCTATAAGAAATAGCCTATTCTATCGGCTTTGCTCACTACTTTACCGATGCGTTTTCTTGAGCAGCCCCTGTGAGTTCTCCTATATGCATAGCCTATATATATATTTTTTTTTAACATTGAAAACATTTGGAAAAGTTTCTGTACCCCACCTCTCGGCCAAATCGACAGTTGGGAGATGCTCCAGCACACCCGCGACCCGAGTGAGGATGACCGGATGAATTGATGAATAAATGTTATCATTATGTTGGCACAAAAATGTTGAGTTAGAAATCCACTTTGGAGTAGGCTGTAACCTAACTCATATAGACGAAAAAGACGCTTCCAATTTAGCAACAATCTAAAATTTAAAACCGAACGACAAAATTTTGTCATTATTGCTGCACGTGTCCAATTTTATGGGGAAAAAAAATCAGCATTCCATTTTGGATTTCAAGATATAAAAATTTAAGGATTAACAAAGCAAAAAGAAGAAAATCGATTAAAGAAAAAGGCTTACAACACAGCTTACTTCCCCTTCCAAGGATAATGTAAACAAACAAACAAAAAACTGTAAAATAAAAACAAAGCGTGGAAGATGTGAAGCTCCGTGAATAGTTGGCAAGCGCACTACAACCAATCGATCAAGTGTCATACCGAAGCGGCGTCGTCCATGAGGCGCTTCACTCGCTTGAACAAGTCCCAGCTGCAATGGATGCGCGCCCCGTCCCCAAGCAGCACCCAAGCGAGGCACAAAACGGTGGCGAGCGCTGGCCTTCCTCTCAGCATGTCATACTCGTCTTTCCGCAGGCAGGCAGGCGGGCAACTACACCAAAGCCAACGTCAGACTTCCGATGGCTTCTCGAGACTTTTGGGGGGACTCTATTCATGTTAGACATGTCCACCAAACGTCATGTTACATGTCCAAATTTTGCAAACGAGCGATGGCTGGCTGCCGTGTGCTTGTGAGTGTAGTTGCGGTCTGGCCAAATGCTCTCCCGCCTGCAGCTTCACCACCCCCCGTCTGTCTCTCTTCCTCCCCTTCTGCTCTCGACGTCAACGCCTCATTTCGTCACTCAAATTGTCTTCTCCGCCTGGGAGACCACGTGTGGCTTACATGATGTAAGCGTGTGTGAGTGAGTGTTTAAAAAAGAAAAAAAAAAGAAAAAAATTTGCCTTGTTTCCCTCAAGTGAAGCAATCCATGGACCAGCACATCCTCATTGGTCGCCACCTGCACCAGCATGACGACAAAAAGATCCATTTGGCGTTTTAAGCAACCTTCAGTGAACTTCTTTATAATCATTTCATTCCAACAGAATGGTCACTGGCATCACAGGCCAAATTCCGAACACCTGCTGACCAATCAACAGGCGGCAGACCCAGCAGACTGGACGTCACTTGCAAGACACATCAAAACAAACATTGGATTGTTTGCCTGTCAATCTAAGACAAGAGCTACACAAACCACAGACTGGTCACCAGTCAAGTCCAGGACACATTTAGACAAATCTAAGTCGAGATCAGTGGTGTCAAGTTCAGGTCCAGAAAGTCAAAACCCGGCCACAGTTTGGCTTTAGCTGCAACAGATGCTTCGACTCAACCGGCAGCTAAACAAGCTCGCCCAGAGTTTGTTTTGATATGTCCTGCAAGTGACTGCCGACCAGTCTGCTAGCACCGTGCCCTGTGATTGGTCGGCAAGCCGTCCATAAATGAGCTTGTTTACCTGTAGTTTGAGTAAAAAGAACCTGTGTCTAAAGCCAAACTTTGCCCAGCTTTATCGACCTGGATGGATTTGACACCGCTGGTCAATATGGACTGGTCGCTGTGAATCACAGGGTACCAGACAGACAACAAACTGGTTGACAGTCAATCACAAGGTACATCTTGACAAACATTGGACTGGTCATCAGTGAATTGGAGGGTATCTATAGACAAACAACAGACAGATTGCCAAGAAACCTTAAGGAAGATCGAGAATCTAGATGGACCACACACTGGTCGCCAGTGGATCACAAGGTACCTACAGACAAACATTGGAGTGGTCACTGGTCAGTCACAATACACTTGATGGAAAACAGCGGACTGGTTGCTGGTCTATCACAGGGCACATACAGACAAACAATCAGAATCACAATTGATTTTATTGCCATTGGCAGTGAAAGGTACATTTACAACCAGGAACATGTAACATAAAGGCATTTGTTTCGGTTTCATGAGTCTGATAGTTGAGGGTGACAAACTGATCATGTGGCGGGAGAGGGTCCAACAGACTGCATCCAGGGTGACGGTGAGCGGGGTCAGTGATTATCCGACCCACATGGTCCGGGATAGATGGGAGTTTACAGCCAATCACCTCCTCAGGAAGTGCCTCGTTGGCAGTGGCACCAACGGCAACCAACACACGGTAACGGAGGAGGTGAGGATGGAGTCAGTGCTGGCCGTGAACTGCAGCAGCATCCTGATTAGTAGCTGGAGTTTGCTCAACAGCCGAATGTCAATCCATGTGAGCATGGACAAGTCTGATCTGCTCTGTGCATTGGAGGTTCTACATCAGTGGTGTCCAAAGTCGGTCCTCGAGGGCCGGAGTCCTGCGGGTTTTGGATATTTCCCTTCTCCAACACATCTGAAGCTCATCAGCAAGCTCCGCATAAGCCTGATAATGACCCTGTTCATTGGAATCAGATGCGTTGGAGCAGGAAAAAATCCAAACGCAGCAGGACTCCGGCCTTTCAGGACTGAGTTTGGACACCACTGTTGTACGTGCACATGCAACTAAGTAAAACCAGATTGAGCAGTTTTGTGTCCACCTGCCATGTGCGTAGGCGCATGAAACATCTTTCCACTCTGGAGCCCGATTCCAAAAGTGATCGGTTTCAAGCTCTGAAACCGAGACGTCGTGTGGACGAACTGCCGAAACGGTAAGAAACATGTGCGGATACATTGAAACTGGCTTTCATGTGGACGGGGCCTTAGTTTCTGGACCTGGATCCTCCAATTGAGTTACAAGCCCGGTCACAGAACAAACTAAACTGATAAGTCAAGGTACCATCGTACTTTATGGGTATTGCTTATTTTGCCAATGACAAGGTGAGAATGTCCGTTTGAGAGGAAACATCTTAGATTATTTCTGAATTATAACCTTATCCATTGTTACTCTTCGACTCTCTGAAGTCAAACTAATGCCACACAGGAATGGACTTGGCAATATTTCCAACTAAACAACAAATGTCCACAAATGTGACGTCCACAGATGTGTTCACAATTGCAGGCCGTCCCTTAGTTTCTTTTTTATAGTTTGTAAGTGTCAAGTTGACATTTAAATTGAGTTGGTCTGAATGTTCCAGACACGTCATCGCCAACACAAACACGCCAAAGAGCTGAGCACGCTGTGCAAATCATCTGCTGCTAAGTGCTAATGAGAATTCATAAATAAACAATTAAAATGACTACAAATGGTTATTATTTCATTACGAGTACAAATAATATTAGTATCGTGACTCATGATAGTACAGAACATAAATGTGATTGCTTACAGCATTTTTCAAACAGAGGCCTTTTTTTTTTTTTTTTTTTTTTTTTTTTACACAAAGATTTTTTTTTTTGTTTACACTTTGGGCAAATGAAGGTGTTGAGACTTCACATCTACTCCAAAAACATTCAGAGTTTCTCTACTCTCATTTTAGTCACATTTTGCACATGGTCAAGGCTCTTCAAAAGCCACAATGCACTCAAGTCATCCCATCTTCCTCCAAATAGGAACATAATCCAACATGGCTCTTGGAGAAAGATTACATTTCTTTATGATGGCTGGATGACGTTTCATATAGTTGGCCGTAGTTATGAGGAAGCACAGAAGAAACGTGTGATAGTCCATTCATGCTTACTCGTCTGGTGTTGTGGATTTCTCCGTTTGCAGCTCCATCGGCTGGTGTCTGGCTCACGCTCACATGGGCAGTGCTGAAAGAAGTTATTCGACCACTTCCGGCGATCTGCAAGTTGACGGTGGTGGCGTAGCTCGTCCTCTGATTGGACACTTTGCTCGGAGATGGACAGGCAAAGGTTGCCGGTGATGACACAGAAGCTCGAACATGGGTGGCCTGGGGAGGTGATTGCAACTGGGCCTGATAGATTTGGCGGTGGGCAGCTGGAGGCGAGGATCGGACCACGTAGGAGGAGGAGGCAAAGTCGGGCTCTGAAGGAGGTCTGCTTAAGTAGGCACAAATTAGCTGGCTGCGACAGCTCTCCTGCTCCAGCTGTGGATCTCCGTAATTTGCCGCCATCGGGGAGTGGAGGGATTGCGAGAGGGAGGTTAGTGGATAAGTCGAGGTGATACCGGTGGAGGTCCCGCTTGCATGGAAGCCATCACGTCCATGATAGTTGCTGCCAAGCAGCTGTCCATCCAGCGAAGGGTCGCTGCTCAAATGCTCTAGACCAGAGTCGCTCCTGCCAGGGGTAAACCTCCGAGGAGAGGCTGGTGACTGAAGTCCACCTCGAGGGCTGAGGCAAGATGATGAACCGCCAAAGGAGGACCATCTACTCGTTGGGCTGGCCAAACCAGACTCTCGCTGGTCAAAGGTATCAGTGAAGCCATGAGACCTCTCAGCCCAGGAGGAATGCGGTTCACAAGCTTCTCTCTGAACTGGACTTGTGGAGGTGTCTGACAGGTTAGAGAGCGACCTCTGTAGAATGAGAGGTTTATTTGGGTGTCCATGAGGGGATCCAGCTTCGGAACTGCGCAGTAAGACAGAAGTGGGAGTGGAAAAATTTGCATTCTGTAGACCGGAACAAGAAGAACATGAGCAAGGAGGGGAGATAAATTGAGGATTTCTGGGTTGGGGTGTTGTGACATTGCAAGTCCAAAGTGACACACCGATAGCCGGCGGTGAGAGGATTTGAGGGGCAGCAGGTCCAGTTGTGAGACTTGTTGAGGATGCGTCAGGAATCTTCAGAGTTAGACCTAAAGGATTATGGGAACTTGCCCCTCTGGTCCGAGAACATCTGGGGTGGGGAGGCTTGTTTACCATGGCAGAGACAGAATTATGCTGAGGGGGGGGAGAGCAGAGGCGCGTAAAGGAAGGGGGGCTCACGGCTGTAGACGGGGACTGGACTCTTGAGTTTGGCTCGGATGCAGAAAACGGCCGTGCTATGCGGTTGTGTGATCCAAAGGAGAGACGATCACCAGTTTGTTGCAGGGCAGTGATACTGCTGCTAACATTAGCTAATTTAACTTTCGGTGGACTGGGAGAGCAGATCTCGCTACTTAAACCACAATTGTAACTTGTAGGTAAGATAATGTTGGCATTCTGTGATAATTCCACGTTGTGGGTAAGAGACTGATGATAATGATGAGCAGACGTGCTGGACAGGGGCTGATGGTGAATGGCTCTTTTAAATGGATAAGAAGAAGAAGCATTTTGTGAATTAGAGTACAAAGTTGAGTGGGCAGAAGAAGGAGAAGGACAAGTGGACCTGAGAGGAGATGGTGGACATTGCAGATTCCGATCGATAGAATGGGAGGAGGTTAGTGCGGACGAAACCTCCTGGCTGTGAGAGAGCCTAGGTGATGGGGAACACCGTCGAAGATGAGAGGATGGCACAGACGAAGGACTTGGTGTGTGCGAACTTTGGACTTGATGCCTGGTGTTGTTCTTTTTGGCCAAAGTTTGACTGATGCAGGAGGCAGCTAGGGATCTTGTGAATGTGGAGGAAGACGCAACAGGAGAGGAACAAGGTGGAGAGCGGAGGGAAAGGGGCTGTATCGGGGAAGAAGGTCCTGCTCCTTTCGATGACGTGGGACTTAAAGCAGAGGAGTGTGTTGGAGAGGAGGCAGGAGGAGAACTCTTGGAGAAACTCCTGACAGATGATGGAGGAGCAGAGAAACTTGGGTGAGTCCTGGAGATGATGTCTGGAGAAACAAACCCTTCGTTTGCCAAGGGGGTGGGAGAAGATAGCGGAATGACCCTGAATGGTGAGGAACATCTCGATGGTGAGGAGCATGTGGGTGCTCTAGCAGAAACAGAGGATGGAGTGGGGTTCGGAGAAATAATGGAGGAAGGAGAGGTGTGCCGAAATGTTCCCAAATGTGTTTCCTTGTCACTTGTGACCATGAGAGGGCTTGATGGCTCTACCTGACAGAACACATCCAACACGGCTCGGGGAGGAGAGCGGCATCCTGAAGGGGGGCCTAAAATGGGCCGGTTAGTAGGCCGTCCTGGACCCTGCTGGTCTGGCTTCCTGGAGTAGACAAAGATCATTTGTAAACATTTCAGATTCTTCTAAAATACAAAGAGCTCCAAGGAAAAACAGACATTAAGGAAACATTCTTTAGTTTTTCATTGTGTTCAGTTTTAGTTATAGTTTGTAGTTTTTTGGTTGAATAAATGGCAGACTTACCTAAATTCGGATGAAGTGCTGAAATGGACTTTCCCGGTATTCGACATGGCCTGGAGGGCCAAAGGCTTCTGGCTGGTGAATTTTGTCAGACAGTCATGAGACTCCACCATTGGAGAGTAACTTTGATGGCCATTTGACTCCAGGACTTGCATGGACAACAATGGATTTGGTCCCTCTCGTGGTTGTCTCGGCAATGTTGGCCCGGGAACTTTCTTATCAGGAAAACATTTCCATGTTGGTTGTGAAAAACTATTTAATTCACACTTGCTCTTATTAATCGATGGCAGATCCTCGTTGCTTGAGCCTCTGGGGACACCCACGACAGGTTGTCTCCCACCCATTAGGCTTAAAGCATCTTTATGACACTCCTCCATGGGTTTTTGGACAAAGAAAGTCTGTTGTTGTGGGGCCGTCAGGTTGTTTACTGATGATAACATGATCATCTCTCCTGGGCTTGAATCTCCATGCCGGGGTCCAGTACACAGTAAGTATTCCGGCCCCGAGCAAACACTGTGCTGGTCCTTGCTTGGTTGACGTGTACTCTTGTGATACTTTGCAGGGATCTGGGATTGTGGATCATGTTTGTCTTGCACAGCTGGTAAATCCTGTTTATATTGGTCATGACCATTTTCCTCTTTGGAAACATTCCAATGTGGTATGTGAGAAGACAGACGAGAGTGTTCAACAATGCTGTTTACAGACGCTGTGTCTTCTGTGTAAACATGCTCTTCTCTCAGCTCTGACCTACAGACAGGCATGGAAAAGGTCTTTTGTCTTAGGACACAAGGCAGACTGGATCGATCAACTTTATGATGTACAAAGCGTACGAACCTTGAGGCGCTACTCTTATCTTGACTTGAACAAGTTGTTAGTGAAGCAACTAATCTTGCGTCTCGTGTGACGGATGACTCAAGTTTATCATCCAGTTTCCCAGAGTTGTGTTCTTTGTTCAGCGCTGTGATGAAGTCCCTGGGCCTGGAGAGGGTGAATCTGTGGGACTCAAGACGGCAGGGAGACTTCGGCTCGTCACTGGGTGCCGCCTTTTTCAGGACATCTACAAAAGAACATTAATGAGTGACAAACCTCACAGTAATGGATCATATGTGATTACTAAGAAACCTGGAACCATCTGTTTATCTAGTCACTCAGGCGCAGGTATCAAACTCAGGTCCTCAAGTTTTGTTTTTGTTTTAAATACAGTAGGAAATGGTCTTTCACTTGTATGGGACTTTCCCACCTATTAAGGCCCTCAGAGCGCTTTGGAGCTAATCTACAACCTCTAGGTTGGGAAATGACCACTCCAGGCCCTGCCAACACCCAAAATGTTTCCTTCCCAGTTGAAATGATCATGGTTGTTAACAGCCTCCTGTAGAGTTTGTTGATGAGCTGATCAATTGAATCATGTATGTTGGAGGAGGGGAACATCTAAAACACGTGTCAAGGTCCGGTCCTCGAGGGCCTGAGTTCTGCATGTTTTCGAGATATCTCTACTCCAACACACGTGATCATTATCAGGCTCCTGCAGAGTTTGCCGATGAGCTTAAATATGAATCAGCTGTGTTGAACGGGAGGAAACCTCAAAAACATGCAGGACTCAGGCCCTCGAGGACCAGACTTTGACACCACTGATCTAAAATATCCCTTGAGGAGTTTGACACCTGTGCTTGGTCTTAGAAAGTCTGAGGTCTTACAGGGCTTGCATTGGGCCGAAAGCTCGAATGTCCAAATTTGGTCAATTTGACATTTTTTCACAAATGGATACACTATTGGTCAGGTGGATGTTTTTTTTCTTAACCAATTATTTAACCAATCTAACTCCTTGTCAATGCAACGTTAATTGCTCCACAAATATGGTGATTTTTACGTTTCCTGAAACAAGATGGCTTTTGAACACAGCGCCAGTGATATGTGCAAGAAACTCAAAGTTAAATCTGTGTTTGCTGTTTGAACACCATGGAGCAAGTCTTTCTTTCATAACCCTCTCACCCAGGATCTTATTGTCCTCCTGGTTCATGGTGTGATTCTGGTTCTTGCCGTCGGTCTTGGTGTGGTTCTGGCGTTCACATGGCATCTGTGCATTAGCGGGGACATGCAATTTATTCTTGGCCTGAGTGATAGGATTGTTCTTGTCTTTGGTCTGAGAGAATCTTTGGGATTCGGTCTGTGCGTCACATTTAGATCTGGGCTTGGCATCAATGGGACTGTCACTTATTTTGGGAGGAGCATGACTTGAGATGTCCCATTTTGTCTGTTTTCTCACTTCCAGCTTACATTTAGTCTCCTGAGTCTGAGTCTGGCTTGAAACTGAAGACAGCCCAGTCAAAGCTGCATTTCTGTTGCGAACAAAAATGGCCCGTTTTTGATGCAAGGGCACCTTCATGGTGCCAGCCTTCGCACTGTACATACTGGCAAGAGTTTGAACTTTGCTGAGGATTCGCTCAGAGTTCTCCATCAGTGAAGGATCCGCCACAGGGCTGGCCTCAAATAAGCCGATTGCGGTGATGTCCGAGACCATGCCCTCAAACAAGGCCCGGTTAGTTGAGACAATCCTGGACTGTCGGCAACCTCGTCCAAGTTGAATTTGACTTGGAAGTTCTTCAAGGGTTCTACTGGTCTTGCTCACTTTATGTTTGCTTCTAGTCCAAGTTTTATGACTTTGTGGGGCATTTGATAGAGTTGTTGAGGATTCTTTGAGAATTCCCTTTTCTTCCTTAGATTCTTTTTGGTTCCATTCAGTCTCATTCGTCCTTGCCAATTGGAGAGGAAGACTTTTAATTGTGTCATTTCTCTCTCCTTCTTCTTGCCTTGGATTTTCATCTTGTTGACGGTTCTCTGCTCCTTCATTCAGTTCTTTATCGGATTGTTGGTTGCTGACACTTCCTTTTTCTCCCTCCATTTCCTTTTCAACTTCACTGGGCTGGACGCTGGTTGACGGCAGATCCACAAGAACCTCATTTGGATTTTCATGATCTTCCATCCGGGTGAAGTTTGGTGACTTATCTGGGAGATTTCGGTCTTTGGCTTCCAAATCCGCAAGGCTAATCAGTGTATCAACATGTCCTTCATGTTCATGAGAATCTTCTAAAAGTTCCGGGAAGTCTGGACCAGCTGGATAAGTGATCTCTATATGGTGGCCAGTCTCAGTTTCAACTGATTCATTCTTAGCCCCCTCTTGGTCATCACCTGTGATAAGTGACACAGAATCTTTCACTAGTCCCGAGGGGTTTTGTGAGAAAGTGTCTCTACTACATGTCTCATTTTCTTCTGGTTCGGCATCTTCTGCCTCCTGGTCCTCTTCCAGTTCAGCTGCTGCCTCATAATAACTTCTGATTTTTTCAATGATCCTTTTGTCATGTCGGGTCAGAGCAGAGGCTCTTTTTGGCTTGGCACTTGGGCTGCCTCCAAGACCGTCATCTGGATTTGTGGGGGAATCGGTAGCCTCCTCCTCAATTAAGTAACTACTCGCCTCGCCGTCCTCCATGACTGAGACGGAAGGAGGAATTTCTGTTGGGGGAGCGAGTGGGGTCAGTATGGTGAGAATGTTCTCGTGCTCGCCTTCTTCTGATGTTTTCCTAAGATCTATTTCTTCTTCTAACGCTTCCTCTTGTGCCTCCTCTTCTGCTTGCAATCCATTTTCGACTTTCACATGATGGACCACATTAGCACTTTCAAGTTCCTTTGGCCAGTCAGCGGTCTGCTCTTCAGCGGCTTGGTTCTGGCAAGTTTCCACTTCCTCCTGCAGGGGGTCCAGAGTGAGCATCTCCTCCGGGCTGGAAGCAACTGGTGGCAGCGGGCAGGTGAAGTTGCTTTCATAAGGTGAAGGCTGCGACTCAACGGGCTGATCCAGCACCTGCTCCTGAGAAGATCAGAAAGGGTGTTTAGTGCCATGCTGGACTCTTTCAAGCGTGAGGTTTGCTCACCATGGAAACCAGCGCCTCCCTGGCACGGCTCTGGTTGATGAACTCCAGGATCTCCTCTGTGATGGACAGAGTCGGGGGAGCACAGAGTGATGCTAAATCTTCTTCATCATCTTCCTCTTCCTAGAAAAGATTAAAACAAAAACATGTCAAGGATGAATTCATCTTCAGTGAGCGCATGTTTGAATGAAGCTCACCTGTTGTTCCTGCTTGTGGTTCTGCTCCGATTCCATCTGGATGACAGATGAGGCCAGCGTACTGCTGCTTCCTGCCGAGCTCAAACTGTCGGCCCGGTTCAGTTGGCCCTCGCTGTCGGCTTGCTGGCAAACATTTACAAGGCTGGTCACAACATCAGCTGGCGCTCACATGAAACAAAAGGCAGTATTGTGACATGCTCTAACCTTCAGGGCTGCAAGGAGACGTCAGATGAGGTTGAAGAAAGGAGAGAGGAGAAGAATGTTAGCAGAATGCAAACGGATTGTCTCTTGGAGCAAGAAGCGACTCAACTTTTTTTAAATGAACAAGAGCTCGCTGACGTCTTCGTTGTCTGTTTAGCACGTAGCTTGAATTTGACAAAACGTACTACTGGACTTGGTGTCGAACACTAACAAGCGCAACATCAAATATTTTGGTGAATTTGAGGTTTATTTTGTCTGTCCATCTCCCATTGTCTCAAATGTCGACCACCTTTACGTCCCCTCTTAAGTGTCTCTCAAGTGTCTTGAAGTCTACTCTTACCTCGGAGCTGGTCTCCAGATCTTAAAGTCGATTTTTATGTTGTCAAGTCTCTTTCAGTCGTGTATTTAATGTCTACTTTTATTCTCCAATCTTCTTTAATGTCTCCTCCACAGGTGTTGTTTTATCTGTTTGTCTTTGCGTCTTTTCGTCTGTTCATGTGTCTTTTTGTCTTGACATTTCCTGAAGTCTACTTTTATGTGTCCATGTGTCTGTCTGCAAGCACATCTTTTCATGTACTTTCCTGTCCCCAGATGTCTTTCATTTTACTCATGCGGCCTCCCACATATGGTGAATGTCTGCAAGTGTCTTTCAGTCCAGTTTTATCTCTCCATGTGCCTTTAAGCCTGGTACACATAAATCAAAAGATTTTTTTATCTTTGTCAGATGCCACACATAAAGATAAAAAATCGTGCATTTAACAGCTTTGGTCCTATTGTGTGTATGGTGCGCAGATAATCTCATTACAGCTCCCTCACAAACATAAAGATTATCATCTCAACACTGGTCAAGATTCCAGTCCTCCGTGAGAGACCTCTCGCGTGATTATACGTGATCTAATCAGAACCAGAAGGGGGAAACCAAACAAACAACTGAAACAACTTGGAAACGACGAGACACAACATGGAAGACAACAAACGCGACGAAGTGGAAGTAATGATGGTGGTTTGCGGACTACTTCTCCCATGATGGTCCTCCATGTTAGAGGTCCACCGGACTTTGTGCTTCTGGTCGGACATGCTTTCTGATATGCTTGTTGTTTTTGTATACACGCACTTCCGTCTTTTTTAGTTAAGGCGCCTCTTGATTGGCTACATTCCGTTTGACGTCACAGTTGCTAGCGCAGACGATTTTTGTCGTAAATATTGAACATGTTCATTATTTTAGATTGTCGGCCCTGACTGGTTTTGGACCCAATTATCGGGACAAATCCACTCTTAACACATCTCACATATAAAGATAATCTTATAAGATAATCTTATAAGACAAAAGATTGTCGGGCGTTTGACGTCCTGGGGTCGGGAAGGAGCAATATCGGGCCAAAAACAGCCCAATTCTCTTTATGTATGAACCAGGCTTAAGTCTATCCATACGTCTTCTGATGAACTCTTCTGTGATCCGCTATCTTTGCATCTACTCCACACAGCTACTATGGGTGTTGTCTTCAGAATACCATTGCTATTGGTCATCAAGCTTTCGATCAAAATATGGCTGAGTTAATGGTGGAAAGCATTTTTGTTGGCGTTGGTGTGCTCTTTGAGATGCTTATCTGCAGTACAAGTGGAGTTCCCCCTTGTGATGAATGACGATGACTCACACATTAAAAACTTTATTCATGTTTGCAGATGAAACACCCATCAAAGTTGCATCGGAATTTCCTTTCAACATTTTACCGGCCTTTTTTTTTTTTGATTGTTTGACTTGATTTGGAAATTACTCACCATGATGATGATGAAATGCTGCTTCGATGTCCTTTGCTGGAGCTGAAAGACAAACGTACGTTTTGTCAGTCTCCTGAAAGATCTGACATGGTCTTTAATGTCGGCTTTTATGCTTCCAATTGTCTCATTTTGGCTCCCTTCAATTCCTACTTTTATGGCCTCCAGGCTTCAATATGCACTTTTATTCTCTATGCATCTGAAAGTCTAATTTATGTTTTCACACATATTTAAGTTTTATTTGTGTCTCATTGTTGCTAAGGTCTACTTTTATGTCTCAATTGTATTTATGCCAACCAGGGTTATTAGTTTTGGAATTTCTCATTTTAGTTACGTTTTATTTTCCATCCATCCATTTTCTTAACCACTTATTCCTCACAAGGGTCGTGGGGGGTGCTGGAGCCTATCCCAGCTGGCTTCAGGCAGCAGGCGGGGTACGCCCTGAACTGGTTGCCAGCCAATCGCGGGGGCACACAGAGACGAACAATTAACCTGCCATGCATGTCTTTGGAATGTGGGAGGAGACAAACTCCAAAACTCCAAACAAACTCCAAACGCCCTTATTCTGGTTAATATAGGAATAATTTATTTCTATATTAACCGACGTAAGTATTTTTTAAGTATTTATTTGCAATAAATACTTACTTACAATACTTAAAATCACATTAAAAATTATCCCCAAAGGCTCATGCATTAAATTAATTACCAAAGACTAAAACTAAGGACATTTTTGCTCTAATTATAGTTAGTTTTAGTAGTTTTCGTTTTGTTTAAAAAAAAAAAAAAAGCATTATTGTTTTTATTTTGTTAATGAAAATGTTTTTTGAATTTAAGTTTTGCTTGTTTGTTTAGTTTTTGTTAACTAAAAAAATCTTGATGCCAACATTTAAACCTTCAATTGACTTTTATGCCTCCACGCATCTTTATTGTGTAGTTTTATGCCTCCTAGTGTCTTGATTTATTTAAAAAAAAGAAAAATAGATAGGAATGCCTCCTCTGCTTTTGTCTTCACTATTAACTCTTGATGTGCCTTTACTAGGGGTGCACCGATCACAATTTTCTGGCCGATCACCGAACTTCTAAAAAGTCTGACCTGCCGATCCCAATTTTTTTTTTTCCACATAACAAACAGATCTGTGAAGTAAAACAAACTATGTAGTTCTCTCACATAAAAATGAAAAGCTTATTAGTCATCTCAGCAGAAGAGGACACTGGCTGACTTTTTCAGATCTCTGAGGAGAGAGATGAGATCAGTGGAAAAGATCGGTTTATTTTTAAAGGGATTGGCCGATCACCAATCCCCCAAAAATTAAGGTAATCGGGGCAGATAAATTGGCCGGCCGATTGATCGGTGCACTCCTAGTCTTTACATCTTCTGTTATGTGTCCATGTGCCTTTAATTTCTACTTTCATGACGCCAATGTCCACTTTTAGTCAGATTGACTTCAAGTTGTTTGATCAGGTTTATTTTGGTGTACCTGACTGCCTCCTGGTGCGTCTGTAAGGAAGATTTCCCTCCAGTAGCAGCGGGAAACTCTTCCTGCTTTTTTCAGGCGTGTACGTTAGCAGCTCGGGTGGTTCTGTAAGGTCAAACAAAACATCCATTCTATTTTGCTCCACTTTTGGGATGCAATTAAGTTTTCTTCAATGTAAACACGAAAATGTTTTTTTTCCAGACCTGACTGACGTCGTCCTCGGTGATAAGCGTGAATGTTGTCCAGTCGCGGAGAAGCCGAAGAAAACTTTTTCAGGTGGTCCTGCTCAAACTGGGGGGCTGCTGGACAACAGGAAGTGGTTGTTAGCTTAGCTCACGCTAAAAGCACGTCTGACAGAATTGACACAAACGCAATATGGCAAGACATAAACTCATGTGAATGCATTTAGTGTCATTAGTGAATTTGCCATGTTATGAGATGTTATGTAGAGCATTTACTGAATTGCCCATACTCTACACTCTACAAAACTGCTGGGTCAAAAATGGACTGACCCACTACTTGGGGTTGTTTTGTACTAAAACCTTTGTTAAAAAAAATGAAGTTACTTTGTACAATAACCCAGAATGTCGGGTCATATTGACACAAGTATTAAAAAAGGTCAATTTTTGCCCCAAATGTCTTGAAATGATCTTTCTTTCGCAACTGCCTGACATTTCTGCGTACGTGCAGTCCGTCGGGCTGACGGTCTGCTCACTTCTACCTATCACACGTCACGTGTTTCCTACAATGTAAAAACAATACATAATGATATCACTACATAGGCTTAATTAATCTTGAATGCATTTCAGGGCCATTGCGCAAGTCTCTTCTAAATAAGTGGCTTCATCAACTTGGCAAGGTATGCAAAATATTTGGTGAGTGAGCGCGAATGTTTTTCTTTCCAGTGTCACAACAAGCTAGTTTCGACAGTTTGTGTGTGTGTGTGTGTGTGTGCGTGTGTGTGTGTTCACTCACACTGGCAGAAGTTGTCTCCGAGGACCTGTCTGGCCTGCAAACCACAACAATTGGAATGCGTCAATGACAAAATGTGGGCAACTACAAGAACGTCTTTTCGTGCAGTGGTGGAAAGAAATAAACAATTGCAAATATTTTAGCACTGTAGTCAAGCACATTTTCTCAGTATTTCTTCTTTACATAGATATTTTCTGGACACATTTTTACTTTGACTCCGCATATTCGAGACCTGATCTGTCCTTTTCTAATTCTTACTTTTCTCAACCTCTGCGGATGAAAATGCAAATGTAAAAAAAGATGGAAATAGTAGAGATGTCTAATTAATAGACAACTAATCGAGAAACGGATTAACTTCTTTTTGTTTTCAAACATCTGCTTTTACTTTGGAAAATGAAGACCAAACCAAAACTGAATTAGCTTCAAAAAGGTTGTAGTACAACATCAAGCATCTTGTATGGTAGTGCTTAATATTTGTTTTTAAATCACAAAAACAAAGAAACAAACAATTGGTTCATAAACAGGAATTGGGAAAGAACTTTTTTTTTTGTAATGTACACTTTTGTGCAAAATAAAATTGTGATTATTCAACTTGAATAATCAATTGTAAAACTATTGGACAGTGGCAACCTGTCGTAAATCGAGGGAAGGAATGTCAACCTCGCTTGAGATCCTGATTGATTATTAGTGGAAAAAAGTTTTTGTCATTCAAAGATTCTCTGTTTAACCTGAAAAACAAAACAGTTGTCATTGGCTTATGCTGCTTTTAAATTATATACATTTGACCAAAATTGAGCTGGCATTGGCAGTTTACATTCAGATTGTGTAATTTGTTACTTCTACTAAAGTGCACCAGTTGAATCCCTGCTTTGCCTTTTACAAGTTTTTTTTTTTTTTAACTCAATTATCTGTATGTCTATTTACTGTATGTACAGAGCAGAGTATGAGTACGTTTGCCACCTCAATGCTGAATTCCTAATAACATGTAATAATAATAATAATAATGATGATAATAATAATAATAATAATGATAATAATAACAATGATAATAATAATAATGATAATAATAATAATGACCAGCAGGGCGCACCAGAGGCCACCAGAAAACTATTCTTGTCTATGTTTTGAAACGCTCTCCTGACTTCACCACCATCATGACGACATATTATTTGTTTTTTTGAATGTATCATTTATTAGCCACCTTGTGTGGAAGAGAAGCCGGATGATTTTCCACGATGAGTTTCTTGAGGTAGTGAACCCACAGCCGCTTCTCCTCCATGTTCTTGGTCTGCATCCAACCAATCAAACGGTAAGAAAAAACACAAAGACGACAGTCAGGCAAGCAGACCACATGGATGTGTGTGTTTGTGTTTTCAACTGAAGCGGCTCAAAGGAAGTCAAACAATTTAGGATCTGCACAAACTCTTTTCAACATCCCTGCACCGCCGCATGTGCGCACCCAAAACCATTTATCCACAAGTGGTCATTTTGTTTTCATTAGCAGGGTCCAAGCATGGATGAATATTTACATTTGATGGTAGGTAGAAGGCTGAAAACGTTTTTGAAAAAATAATAAAGACAAAAAAATACATTCTTGGCTTCACTTTGTCCAATTCCAGGGGTGGTTGGAAGATGAACTTGTCTGAGAAATGTTGAGTCCGACTGCTTGTAAATTCGAAGCATTTGGACAAGTGTGACGAGTCGCCATGAAACAGATCAGTCTCACTCTGCTAATATGTTGCTCAGTGATGTCTTTCAAATAAAGTTGCCGCGGCTCAGTTCAAACAAATTGCCATGCGACTGTTGGTTTTGCATACAAATAGAGACCAAAATATCATTTTACAGCCAAATGTGTGCGCTGATGAATGATGACGCCAAATGCCACTTTTAATGGGACGAAGCCACTAGAGGGCGCTCAAGCAGCCAAGCACACGTTGGGAAGACTCTCCTACAAGTCACCTGGACGACGTGCTGCTGTTTGGGAATCATCTGGTCGGACACTCGGAAACACAGAGGGTCCTTCAGGGCGTCCACCAGCAGGAGGTTGCAGCACTACGCGACAAAAGAAAGTCACTCAGAAAGCTTCCCGAGCGCCGCGTCCGTCGTTTGCCGGCACTTACAAAGATGTGCGTGCTGTACACGAAGCTCTCCACGCGCTTCTTGGCGATCAGCAGCATCTTGTCGAACAGGAAGAAGGCGCGCTCCTTCTTCACCCTCTGCACCTTGAAGGAAGCTTCCAGAACCAGCTCGCCAAAGCCGCTCAGGTCGGGACCGCTCCAGTTCACCAGCAGCGACTCGATTTCCTGAGGAGATCCAAATCGTCACGCAAGTCTGACAGCCGATCCCATCCTCGCGTGCTCATCAGAAATCGAGCCAGTGTGGTGATGTTACTGAAATAATCATAAGTTGCAGCCCTAATATGTTCTTCAATCAGATGTTATATACCACCAATTAGTGCCTTCCACAAAAATGTGGATTGGTTCCCACCACCCAAATTCAAGGATTTTTGTAACCCTCAATATTCTGCAATAAGCATGGGCTATATCACAAATATGCGCAAATAAACAGGAGTGAGTTTTCAAAAAATAGAAATAAATTGAAAAGTCTACAAATAGATGAAAGACACCTTATCGGCCACATCTAAAAATATATATCAAGAAAATAAATGTCAGAAAAATCTGCAAATATGTGAATTTGCAGGAGCGTGGTGCCGTTTGGTGTACCTGCAATCGGACGGCGTGCTCCTGCTTCCTCTTCATGTCGTTGATGTACCAGGCCACCGCCGTCATGGTGATGATGGCGTCCTCCACCACCTCATAGCCCGGGTCGCTCTTGTCCAAATGCTTGGACAGTTCCTGGGATGACAAACAAACAAATGTTAGCCCACGTTCGCGGCTCTCCATACGCCAATCAACATTTTCACCATCACACCATTGTCACTGTGTGCTACGAGGCGCTCTAGTGCAGTGCTACCTCTGCAGAGAAGCTAAATCTCCTTGAAAATGAGAGCACCACCGCCACCTACTGTAGTGGATGTGCAATTACATTTTATTATAGTATGGCCAAAAAAAAAATCCCCGGGTTTGTGACCTGGGTAACATGCTTTTTTTTTTTTTTTTTTTTTTTTTTTGGCCATACAAGAATTAAGTGTAATTGCACATCCACTACAGTAGGTGGCGATAGTGCTCTCATTTGTTGTTGTTATTATTATTATTATTATTATTATTATTATTATTATTTTATTTTGGGAAAATATATACACTTCAAACTACACTTTTTGTGACAGACTAAAACATGTTAATAATAAAGTTACTCTTGTAAGTTTGTTTAAATTTGTCCCTTTTTTTGTTTTTTGAATTGTTAATAAGGCAGAGGTGTATTTACAATTTTATAGCCAAATGATCGTGTTTGTAGTCGTGGAGGAGATTTGGAGGGATGCAAAAAGAAAATTGAGAAGCAGTACATTTCTATTGGTGGGTTAAGTACCCTTCACTTGCATTTCCCTTTTTGTCAAACACATTTTCAGTTGTATTCGAAAAGTAGGAGAAGAATGCTGCATTTAAGGAAGGTGGGATGTCGGACATATCCCACTCAACTCGATCTCAGAGTGTCAAGGTCAGAAAATCCAACTTGCCACCTTCCTCAAATGCGGCTGAAGGACTACACATAAGGGGAGGATGTGGTCAGTGATGCCACCTGGAGGACAAGGTGGTTGTAAGAATAATTGCAAATATAAGTTATCATACATTTGCTGCAATGAAGAATTGCTTCTGCTTGCAATGAAGAATGCTTTTACTCTGCTCCACACTCACATTCACATAGCCTAACCATATGTTATCTGAACAGAAGATGACTCAAGAAGCACAAGAACCAGAATATCTAACTCAGCAGAATGGTTAGAGTCAGTCTGCTGAGGTTGCCTGTTGTCTGTTAAGAAATGATTGCAAACTTGACCACACGTGCTCAACAACCTTCCACTCACATGCACACACGCATAGACAAACAAGTACACTGTGTTCCAACTATGTTTTGCGTTTTCATTATTAGGGTTGGAACACCTATGTAACTAGGGGCATGGAAACCAAATAAAAAGAGAGGGTGAGGAGGGGATTTTTTCAAAGAGTGCAGTAGTGAATTGTATCAGTCAGTTATTCTCCACTCTCTTCACAAGCTTCGAACTGAGTGTCTTCTCTCCTTTTTGTTGCGTTTAATAAATGTCAAACAGGCAAACCTGACAGTGGTAGTAACCGGACCTGACCATATCTAACTAGCTTAGCGTCAAAAGGTTGTTACCTGTAGGAGGAGGTGATACTTGAGTATGCGCTGCACAGGTTTGAGGAGGTACGCCTCCAGAGGTAACGAGTGGTTGAGGGTGGTCTGCCTCTCGTGGAAGAAGCGGACCAGGCTCTGGTTCTTCATGCACTCCCTCAGAACCGACACCGAACTGCAAACGCACACACAGAAATCATCACACGTCATCAGAGGATCTTTGTGAACCTGTCGACACGGTACATACCACGATATAATTCGATACAATTCGACACGATGCAGTGATGCAAAAAATAAACCAGCATGAGCTGAATGCTCTTTAGTTGATGTTGAATTTGTTTATTTGTCAGTGTTTGCAGACTGCATTTGTTTTATCAAGTCGCTGATTTCCTTCTTTGGCTTTCCAAAATGTGTCCAAACATCCGCCGATGAGAGATGACAAAATTCCTTCTCACGTGAGCCGCTGGCGCCACTGCGCCCCCTAGCGTCACGGAGGAGTATCAGAACTAGAATATTGATACACTATTGTTCTTATTAATATCGGTATGTATTTAGGTAACAATATTTGGAGCACATCACTATCAGTGACAAAGAGAAGTTTTCTGGGACTTTGGAGAAGATCGCAAGTTTCTCCGCAAACTTTTGCCGTGGTGATCTCTTCATCTTGAAAACCTTTTCAAGATGTGACATCCGCGCAACTTTCATGTGTTCAAACTCAACCTCGAGGACAATAACCACACGCCTCCCCCGAAGTGAACACACCCGCCACCCCAACCGCCTCCTCACCCACATTTGACCGCTCCTGTCCTTGATGTGCTGTCAGAAATGATTTTCAGCCTTTTTCAAATTTGTCATTGCACACGTCAAGTTACGTCAAATTCTTGGCTCGTTGGCTTCTCCGTTCATTTTTCTCCTCGTGTGAGGGAAAACTAATACAAGTCTCCCCTCGCCGCTCCGGGGGGAAGGGGGAGACGGTGTGGGGGACTCTGCCGGAGCCCTCAAACTTCCTGTGGTCCGGAACGTTCCCTCCCAAGCGAGACCCTCCGTAGACTAAAGGAAAAAGAAATCAAACAAAGTGGAAGCAGCTTGCAAATGCTAAATTGTTGCAGGAAGGCCCAACAGGAGACAAATGACAGATGAAAATCCTTTCAAAAAGGTTATTCCATCATGTCAGATGGAAAATAATAGGAAGGGACATTTATTGAGGAGATAAACCAAAACAAGACAATCATTTCCACTTGACAATAATCCATCTCGTCTTCTATCTTCTTTAACATTATTGATCAAATGAGATGAAAATCTCCCATTTATGTCTGTCAGTATGTTTATCCGTCTGTCGCTAACGGTCAATAGCATCAGGACTAACCTCTTGGATTGTTTTTTGAGCGCAATAAAACCATCAGGCAGCTGTTACGTTCAAGTTGATCATCCCCATTTGTTGGAGAACACACAAGAAAGTGGCAAAAGCCCAAAATATTTGCTCCTATTTCACAAGAACAACAAGAAGAGTTGAACGTGGTTGTGATTTAGGACTTTTGTTTGTTATGGATGACGGACAAGAGTAGAAGCAAAAGACACGTGTTGACGCTCATGTTTGCATTTGTGACTTGCAAAGGGAAAAAAACAACAACAACAAAAGTCAGCATGAAAACATTTTCAGTTCTTCTCAGCTTCATTTGACCAGGACGTCAAGCAGCTCACAAAAGCTGCCCAGATATTTTTTTCTCCTTTGGTTTGGATCACTGAAAGCATTTGACCTACTTTCTGTTTTTTTTTTCCACTGAGGCGAAAAGCCGAGAATTGACCGAGGTGACGGCAATGACTGTGTGTGTGTCTTTTTGTGCGTGTGCGCACGCTTGTGTACGTGTTCATGTTTGTACTAGTATGGAAGTGTGTTTTTTCATATATTTCTGTTGTGTGAGTTTAGATTGCATTTGTGTAGCTGTTGTGTGAAAGTTTGTAAAGTACATGAAGAACATTTTTACTTGAAGGAGAATAAAGATGACGAAATTTTTTGGCGATGCGTTTACTGCCCTGGCGATTCCGTCAGACAAATTGACAGGAAACAGACGGAGGTGAGAGCCAAAGGCCCCCCCGCGGGGGCTGTGGGGAGGGACGGAGGAAGGAGTGTTGCTGCAGACTCATTTTATTGTCCCAAAAGTCAAAAGTGTCAACTGTAAATACTAGCAATTTTGCACACGTCTGAGTTATTTGTGTTCAGGTATCTGTGGAAATCGAGTTTCGATACCTCGACAATGAATTACGAAGAAAAAAAAAGCACATCCAAATTGCCTTCATTAGATTAATTAAAAACAAAACAAAACAAAACAATACTTGGAATTGGTTCTTGTCCATCCTGAATTATGTTGTTTCATCTCATTTTCAGTTTTATTATTAATATCATAATAATTTTATTTTGCCGGGTATTTCTGTTTCGTCTAGTCACTTTCTCAATCCTGACAAGTGGGATTTTGTATTTGTATTGAGAAAATGCTGCTGCAGTGCGATCACACTTGGTTAACACAATTTTAACACAGAGAAAGGGGAACGATGAGCAGCCAGCCGCGGATTGTCTTCGGGAGAAAAATTAAAAATGACATTTGGACACATTTTCCTTAGCTAGATACTGAGAAGAAAACTCAAAAACTAAACTAAACTAAATTAAAGATGGCCAAAAAAAATAAGAGGAAAAAAAAAACGCCACAAAGGTGAAACCATTCCATCATGAAATTGCACTCATGCTAATTGCGATTGCTAACCGTATAGCATATGCTAATTTTTTTGGCGTTTAATAATTCATTCATACAGACGATAATAAATGAATAGCTTTATCCATTAAATTCAACTCATGTTCAACCTTAATGACAATTGATGGAATAATCACTTGTGTGATGTACTCACTTGGGATAGTTCATGCAGTACAGCGTGTAGATGTCAAACGCTTCGCTCTGTTCGACACACAAACAAGCACAAATTCATTTTTCTTTCACAACGAAACTTGCCTAGCACTTGTTAGCCTGCTGGAGGACAATATTACGACTGTACACACGCACACACAATTTTCACAGGGTGTCGGTCTGATCCTCAGCAGCACAAGTTCAACAAACGTGAAGTGTGTGTGTGAGTCAATGACCTTCTGGTTGCGACCTGCTTCCTGTCATACAAACACACACACGGGCACTTTTAGGCCGCTCACCCTTTCCACAAAGCAGTCAGCAATGGCGGCGGCGTGCTGACTTCTTTCTAAATCTTCCAGCAGTTCACTGCAGAGAAATGGGGACAAGGTGAGAAGACATCTTGTGAACGAATGAATAAATTAACGAACAGGAAAAACATTTGGCAACACTTTGAGAGCATTCCTTCAAAAAAACAACAACAAAAAAAAACAATACAGAAGCAAAAGTGTTGGCGGTCTGCCAGATGGAGAATTTGAAAGGATGTATCCATGACTGACATTAGGGGGCGCCTATAAAACGCTTATGTTGCATACGACTTTTACGAGCATCTTTTAATGAGTGTTGAAACGTCGTCATGCTTCAAGCAAACACAACATTTGAAAGATTGAACATCCTCCACTAAACATGCTTTACATTTGGAGCAAAATCTCCAGGACAAGTTTATTGTTTCAAGTTTGATGCGTCAAACAGTAAAGAAGACATTGAGCTTCAAGAAACTTTTTGTGAGTTCTGCTAAATCCAATCCAAATCCAATGGAGAGGAACTGAGTCCATTGACCTTTAAAATGGCTGCTTGAAACCAAAGAATTAGACTTCTTGCGTATTTTACCGAATTTCACATTTGTACATCAAACAGACTTTAAGGGGACTAAATTTTTTCAAAACCTGATTGGAAGCAACTGAGCCAGTTGAGCCTAAAATGGCCGCTTCGAACCAACATGGCCTCTTGTCATGATCACCTCAAGTTTCATGTCAGCAAGTGAAAGTGGGCTGAATTTCCAAAACCTGAAGCATGCCGGCAAAACAAGTAAGTGACTTCCAGATGTTGTCATGGAAGCGTGTGAGGGGGCCCCTCCCACTCGCTATGACATCACTGATTGTGAGTGTCCGCAGAGCAACCAGCATGGATGTTTGGCTTGGATGTGGTCACACGCCGACAACAAGTTTCCTCACCGCAACTCTCACACTCTCCGTTGACAACACACAAAGACCGCAACACCACCCTCCCCCCCCCTTAACCCCCAACCCTCACTTCCTCCTTTTCCTCCTTTCGCCCCTCGCTCTCCCTCTTCTGGCGCCAGGCCTGGTTTGTGGCCAGAAGACGTTTGGGAGGGGCTTGCGGGGGGAAGACGGGGACGAGGAGAGAAACGTCAAACTGCCATAAGACACTTTAGGCCGTCTGACCCCCAGCTTCGTTTTCTTGGCGCAAAAGGACGCAAGCTAGCACATATGTGCACGTGTTTACGTAGCAGCCAAAGAGGAAGTTTGTTGGTTTTATTGACGCCGCACTGTGCATTGTTAAGTGCAGTGTGAAAGAGCTTAACATAACATGAAGATACTAGCAACATGCTAACATAAACTAACATAAGACAACACAAGATGAGGAAAAAAATGTATGAAGACAACAAAAAAACAACACAGCTCAAAATAAAACACATGATGAAACGCGAGAACAAAAACAACACAACATAGCACTCGACACAACACACAACTAATTCATGACAACGCACTACAAAATAATACAAACTAACTGACGACCTTTGCCAGCCTTCTGCTGACCTCCATTTGAACTCTGAGCAGACGGATAAAAAAATCCCAGTATGTAAACGCTCACGAAAGGAAACAGAAAAGTTGACTGCGTGTGTGTGTGTGTTCTTCTCCACGCCGAAAATTATGGGATGCAAGTTTATCATTTACGCGACTAAAATGGGACAAATTGCAACCTTGGAGAAATGTAAATGGCTGCCGTCACTTGCTTAAGTATACGGTGTGAGCGTGTTTATGCATGGGTGAGGTTTGCTGGACCTGCAGCAACACAAAACAAGATAAACCATCACAACGCACACAGGATGGCATCACAACGCAACCCAAGACAAAACAACACAACAAGGACAAAACAACAATATAACAACAGACAAAAGACAACACCAGACAGGGTGATCAGGAAGTTAAACAATAATAATAATAATAAAACGTAATGTATATAATGTATATCCGCGGGGTTCGCGGGGGGGTTGGCGGTCGTCGGGTGTGTGGGGGGGGGGGCTTGTTTTTTTTGGGGGGGGGGGGGGGGTAGTGGAGGTATTTGGGTGTTGGGGGTCGGGGTGTGTTCGGGGGTTTGGAGGCTGGGGGTGGCGGGGCCTGGGTCGTGGCGGGTGGCGGGTTTGGGTGGGGTGCGGGGGGGTCGTGGGGGGATGGGGGCTGGGGACCGGTGGGGCGCTGTGGGGGCCCGCCGTGCCTCGTTCTGCGGCCTTGGGCTCGGGGGTGTGGGCCGGGGCTGGGGCGGGGGTGTTCCGGGCGTCTGGGTCGGCTCGCCGACCGGTGTCCGCTCGGGTGGCTTGGGGGTGGCCTTGGTGCTGCCGCGGCTTGGGGATTCCGGGGGGGGGGGGGGTGCGTTGCTCGCTTTGCTGGACCGCGGTTGACGGCTTTCTTTCTTTGGTGGTGGTCCTTTTGCATGCCAGATCCGTCGCACCAGCATCTACTGAAACTCAACAGAAGTAGCCTCTCCCTCCCACAGCCCCTTGAATCAGTGGGTGCTGGTGTCTGTGGATCTCACTTTGCTTTATCTATCCTTCCCTCCTTCCTCTTTTTAGTTTTTCCTCTGGTCACTTGAGATCTCAATTTATTGGAAGTTTGAGGCTTCTTTGGTTGGCATAAGACTCTGGTTTTGTAACCACGCAGGAGGGGTTTGGTTGGTGCTGGATTTCACTTTGATGGATTGGATGTACTGGCTTCTATGGATCTCACTCTGCCTCATCGATCCTTCCCTCCTTCCTCTCTTTAGTTTTTCCTCTGGTCTCTTGAGATCTCGCTAATTTGCTGGAATTTAGAGGCTTCCGGGGTTGGCGTAAGACTTTGATTTTGTAACCATGGGGAAGGCAGGATGTGTTTGTTCGGTGCTGGATTTCACTTTGATTTATCTTTCTTTTCTCTTTATTTTTTCTGACCTTTTCTCTGGTCTCCTGACCATTTGAACCTCACGACTCTGGCAAGATTCTGAAGTACCTGGTTAAGGCGAAGGGTAATGGGATATTTATAAGGTTTTAGGTGAATTAATGAGTATAAATTTATACGTATTTGCACGCACACGCACGCACGCACGCAAACGCACACACGCAAACGCACGCACAAAAAAAAAACGTTGAATCGGTAAGACTACCGAATGAACAATTCTGAGCTCTTTAAAAAAAAAAAAAAAAAAACTGCCATGCAAGTCTTTGGAATGTGGGAGGAGACCGGAGTTCCCGGAGAAGACCCACGCAGGCACGGGGAGAACATGCAAACTCCACCCAGGAAGGCTGGAGCCTGGACTCGAACCAGAGTCCTCAGAACTGGGAGGCGGACATGCTAACCAGTTACCCACCGTGCCGCCATTTATATATTATCTATATTTATATATTACAGTATGTATTTATATTTATATATTATTTTTATTATATTATGAATTATTTATTATTAATTATTTATTAATAATAATAATAATAATAATAATAATTATTATTATTATTATTATATGATTAGTTTTATCGTAGATTATTGTGGATTTATTATCGTGTGCCTTGTATCGCCTACCGTATCGTATCGTATTGTATCATGAGGTACCCAAAGGTTCCCACCCCTACTAAATAATATATAATAGTAACAATAATTTAATAATAATTTGATTAATTTAATTAGATTTAAAAAAAAACAATAAATTAAAAAAATAAAATAAAAGTAAAAGTGAAGCATTACGTATTGGCTAACTTCTTTAGTCTTTAGTGCGAGTGTAGTGTTGTATGAAAAGTACGAGCACGGTGAGTACTGAAGAGTTGATTCCTTGTGTTGGTATCAGCGTGAAAAATAAGTCTTATGAAACATCCCTAATAATAACAATCGAAATGGAATCAAAAGGAAGTCAGTGCTCGCCACACGATGTGATGACTGAGCATGCTCAAAAGCGCCTGCATTCCTTCGCTTTAAATCACTTTTTATCCACACACGGCCACTATTGTTTTGTCTGTCCATCTGGCAGCGTGTGTGCGTGCGTGTTATGTCGAAGAAAAGCGAGAAATGAGGTCAAACTTTTTCTTATCCTCAGCAGGACGTCAACTTGAACTTTTTTGGGGGGAATTTCCACTTGAAGCTTGTTCGCTCGTCGCTCGCGCAGCCAACTCATTCATTCATCAACATCATTAACGTGAACTTCATTACACAGCTGCGTACGCGCTCACGCACGCGCACGCATTCTGGTTTGCTCGCTCATACAAAACTTCCCATGAGAACCCAGAGGCAGGAAGTCTGGAAGGAATGAAAACTTAGTGTGTGTGTGTTTGGGCTCACTCACACATTTGTGCTTTGTCTGTGTGTGATTTATGGGAGTGTTTAATAATGTGTGTGCGTGCGTTGGCACAAACACCTATAAAAGGAAGCATGAAAACAAAATTCTCAGCAGGATGGAGATATGTGTGTGTGCATATGTGTGTGTATGTGTAACTGAATGATCAACAATGGGTATTAAAATGACATTAATAATAAAATAAACTACTTTGCACATTTGAAATCTATTTATCAGGGATGTCCGATAGCACGTTTTTTTCAGAGTGATCGCAGTATAATAAGTACTCAACACTTGAGTAGCCATCGACACCAATACTAATTCCAGATACCACTCGTATTTTGCTACATTAAAATTACACACACAAAAAATACAGTGACAGATGATTTTAAAGAAATGCGTACTGTATATACTGTATTTCAATATAGCATTTTGCCTTCAAATGGCAATTTTCAATTCATATAATTTTGAGTTCCCGATCATGAAACAGCCACAAGTACCGGCAGCTGTCGCGAGCACATGCTATCGATACTTCCTCGCCCAACCCGAAATGTCTTTGCGACAAGTAAACACTGTCTGTGAACAAATCCTGATGAAAAGTTCGCTACATTCGAAAGCACTCACTGCTTAGTCAGATAGTAGCTTTATCGGCCTTCAGATTCGTACAAAGGCCCATGCCGATATTTGTCAAAATGCCAAATATCGGTACCGATAATCGGCCTGGCCGATAATTGGTCTATCCCTAGTAAAAAAAATTAATGAGAGCAGTGGTCTGTCTTAGTAACTGAGGGCCATGAAAGAATAATCGGTCAGGTGCAAACCTGCTGCGTGTTATGTTCTGAAGTTGGATCCCAAAAACGCAGACACAAATAATATTTTAACTCTTTATTCGCACAACATCGAGAGGCGTAAAACAAACTTGACTAGATGAGAAACAACGAGAATGTATCGAGAATCATGAGACGCTAAGCTAACTTGGGCTGTGGAACCACACAGAGGAACAGAGGTAATAATCCGACAAAAACATACACTTCTCAGACAGGCTTATATAGACAGCGAATCAATCTGATTGGTTGTGGCTAGACATGTGGGTAACAGGACTGACGTGGAATTATCTGCATGGCTGTTGACCAGAAAAAGAAATGAAAGATTCTTGACATCACATAGCTTCTGACATCACATCGGGTCTGACCAGTTGAAACTAGATGCTGGTTACATCAGTTCAAAACAGACACTTGACCTCACGGTCATCACCCAAACATAACCCTTGCTTGACCCTAGTCATGACACTGCGGTGTCCATGTGTGTTACCCATCATGCCGTGCGGCGCCACTCGTGCTACCATGACACACAAACGCCAGCGAGTCTTCCGCCTCCGCGATCCGAGCTACTCACACGAGCTCAATGGCTGACAAATCGACTCACTTTTTTTGTATGACGGCAACTTTTAAACTTTCAGCCCCGGCAGGAGCGGAACGCGAAGAAAAGCCGCCGCCGGCCTGGCCACATTCCCGCATTGCTGCGGCATTTCTCCTTTGTCCAATGTTTCCATCTTATCTTTTGTCAGAGCCAAAGTGTTGCCGCAAAATATTTTTTCCGCCATTTCATCCAACAGCAGAAGAAGAAGAAGAAAAAAAACCTCTGCATGACCTTCTTCTTCTTGTTTCAACACATTTTTGGACGAGAGAACATCTGCATGTCCGTTGATCCGTCATCGCTGAACGACGGCAGCTCAGACGGAACCGGCAAAATGTCAACTGGACCAGATTGGACTGACAAAACACGACAACACGCGCATGCACAATTTCCTCCAAGGTTCTCCTGTGCTCTTGTCAAACAAAATGGATACAGTCGACTTTTCAACACTTGCAGACATTCCAACAGCTTCTTCCAAATTGCCTTCAGCAGTTGACTTATGATTCCGCACAGTAAATTTTGTAGAGAACATTTTACTCTAAAAAGAGTCGATTTGGTGCCACTCTAAACAGGGTAAAATCTACAATTGGAAGAAAGCAAAAATATTCAGAGTAAATTTGACTCAAAGCATTTTGTGTACGAGAGAATGTTTTTGGTCTTCTTTTGGATAGTAGCAAACAGTGGGAGTGGCATAGCTCAGGTGATAGAGTGGCCGTCTCCAAAGCGGATGGTCATCAGTTTGTTCCTCAACTCTTGTGTAACATTTTTTTAAAATTATTAGTATTTTTTAATAAACTAATAAAATGTACTCACAAATTTCCTTCTAAAATTTAATTAGAATTTCCAAGCGGGAAAAAAAAATGTCATGGGAGAGGCCAATTCTCTCGTATACAGTAAAACTACTTTGAGTAAAATTTACTCTGAATATTTTACTCTCTTTCAAGTATAAATTTGACTCTGTTTAGTCGGACCAAACAGACTCTTTTTAGAGTAAAATGTACTCTACAAAATTTACTCTGAATGTTTGCCGATTTTGCACATCACTGTGTGACAGTTGATATTTTTTCACATTTTCTATTTTACCAGTTTGGAGATATTCATTTTGGGGTGCTGAGACTGTGAAGATGACATCATCCGTTTCTTTCAAATGTCTCTAATTTTGGAGCTCTTTTGGACAATTAATTCATTGATAAAATGGAAAAAAAAAATGCTCGCCATTTATGCTCTCGTGAAAGTGAAACCACATGAACAGACATTTGTAAACATCATCTCATTTTTTTATATTGTATTGTATTGTATTGTATTTATTTTGATATTATTTTATTATTATTTTTATGTTATTATTATGTTTATTTATTTAATTATGTGTATTTTATTATTACAATATATATTATTATTTATATATTTATATTTACATTTTTATTTATTTATATGTGATTGGGGGCGGCACGGTAGTCGAGTGGTTAGCACGTCTGCTTCCCAGTTCTGAGGTCTCCGGTTCGAGTCCAGGCTCGGACCTTCCTGGGTGGAGTTTGCATGTTCTCCCCGTGCCCGCGTGGGTCTTCTCCGGGTACTCCGGTCTCCTCCCACATTCCAAAGACATGCATGGCAGGTTAATTGGGCGCTCCGAATTGTCCCTAGGTGTGCGTGTGAGTGTGGATGGTTGTTCGTCTCTGTGTGCCCTGTGATTGGTTGGCAACCAGTCCAGGGTGTCCCCCGCCTACTGCCCAGAGCCAGCTGAGATAGGTGCCAGCAGCCCCCGCGACCCTTGTGAGGAATAAGCGGTCAAGAAAATGGATGGATGGATGGATATATGTGATTGATTAATGTGCTTTAATAATTCACAAATGAACTTTTTTTTTTCTTTTTCATTCTTCCAGAGCTCAGAATTGAACTTTTTCAAATTTTGCTTGCTTTTCAACTAAGAAATGATTTGCATAACAAAGACTCTCTGCAATAACGATTGCCGTCTTTCATGATATGGCATCAAAAATGAAGAAAAATAACATGCCAGACTGATCAACGTTGGCGCATAATGACAATAACAATGTCATAACTTGTGTATTATGAAGGGGAAGTCAAGACCAAAATTTTGCCTAAACGCGGCATTCTGAGAAATATTGCGTTTGAGGAATATGAATGAAGCTGCAAAATGCACCTGTTTTGATGCATCTAAGAGGGCGGCCATTTTGCCACTTCTGTCGACTGAAAATGAGATCACAGTTGCTCAGGTAAGGACCAATCATGGCTCAGCGCCACACTTGTGGGATCTCGGTGTTGTGGAGTGTCCCTTATGCAAATATCTTCAATATGCTAATCACGGAGTGGCATATGTATAGGGGTGTGAATTGCCTAGTACCTGACGATTCGATTCGTATCACGATTCACAGGTCACGATTCGATTCGATACCGATTAATCCCGATACGAATTTATAAGTCGATTGTTGCGATTTTTTTTCATTCAAATTTAGAAAATACTAATCAGTAAGCTTGTAGAGTGTAAGATTTATATGAAAATGTATTATTTATTTATCTGAAATTTCAGTCTTATAGAGGTTGTAATCTGTTTCATGTTTGAACAGCATTAAAATAAAATATTAAGGCTTAATGTTCCGTTCATATAACATTCTTCCATGCTCAAGGTGTGAATCCTAAAAAAAAAAAAAAAATCGCTTCTGCCGATTATTGAATCGATTCGAGAATCGCGCGATGTAGTATCGCGATATATCGCCGAATCGATTTTTTTTTTTACACCCCTAATACATATGCAAATGAGCTGAACATCAACACGCGCTTCATACGCTGAAGTACCTGTTGAACTCGTAGATGTCCTCGATGTTGCAGAAGAGAGTGCTGACCTGCTCCGGGTTCACGGGAAGCGCGTCGCAGTCGATGATGCAGCCCAGGTAGTCCTGCGCAAAACAAAATAAATTACAGCTGCTTTTGAAATAGTCCAAATATTTTACCGGACACTTTATTAGGTACACTTTTCAACTGCTAATGAAGGTAAATCGACTCGGTCAAACAAGATTAACCAACAGCGAATGACGGATTTTTGCTAGCGCTGCCTTTTCGCTTCTGTCATAGAAGACGGCGAGGATATGATGTAGTCAGATAGCCAAATATGGAGCTTTGTTTACATTTATTGAACCAATGATATACAAGATTTTTAACTGAAGCCACTCTTGGCCAATAACAGACCAATTGTGACAAAATGTGGTCACATAAACTCAACCACGACTCATTTTCTTTAAAAAGGAGGAAAAACCAGCGTCCTGCTTAAGGTTCGCAGAACATCACTGAAAATTGACTTAATAAGGGCACCTGGCCACCCACAAGAACTGTGTCTCCTGACTTGACTGCAGACCTAAAAATGCACAAAATCTGATCCAGCACCATCATCTTATTCATCGCTTCCACCATGGCAACGTGGATCTCAAACGCAAGACTTGAAACATTCAACAAGTTGACTCTCCTCACGGTCACAAAATCAAGTTGTAGCTAATGAAGTGTCACCTTGATGACCTTTACAAGGAAACAGGAAACACAGGAAGAGAAACAGAGCAGTCAGAAAAACAGAGGAGGAGAAGAGGAATGAGGAAGACGCACGACGACACAAACACATGAAAACAAATAAGTCGACGTACACAAACAGATTTTTTTTTAAACTTCCTTTTTCAACTGTGATTAAAAAAAATAAAAAAAAAGCCCATCCCTCCCCCTCGCCCAAATTCCAAGACTGGTCACATACGAAAAAAGTTTTCCCCTGGCAAGTAATCCCCCTGGGTTCTTTCAAAAACTCTTTCCCAGGCTTGCGTGCATGCCACACCTTCACTCACTCCCAAAGGATTTTTCCAGTATCTTCCGTCGTCAAGGCCATCGTGATGATGTCAATTTTTTGAAAACCTAAATGAGCCTCAATGCTCCAGGCTCTAACAAGGAAGGAAGTGTCGGATGCTCTGCCACAACTGTTGTACACTGAACCGAGCAAAAAGAATCTTTATGGATTCGCTGCTTCCAGGCTGCGGCCTTCCTGGGTGGAGTTTGCATGTTCTCCCCGTGCCTGCGTGGGTCTTCTGCGGGTACTCCGGTCTCCTCCCACATTCCAAATACATGCATGGCAGGTTGATTGGGTGCTCTGAATTGTCCCTAGGTGTGGATGGTTGTTCGTCTCTGTGTGCCCTGCGATTGGCTGGCAACCAGTCCAGGGTGTCCCCCGCCTACTGCCCAAAGCCAGATGAGATAGGCTCCAGCACCCCCCATGACCCTTGTGAGGAATAAGCGGTCAAGAAAATGGATGGATGGATGGATTTGCTGCTTGATCAACTGACAAAGAGGCAAGAACTCAACGAATGCCATCAGCACAACTTGGGATTTGGACTGTCTTGTTTTTTGTTTTTTGGCTGGACTCTTCCACTGACGGTGCCGCCTTTTGTTCTCCATGTTGAATTTGACTCATGATAAGTCTCATCTTAAGTTGTAGACTGCAAGTTGAAATTTATGACACCTGTCGTGAAACTTTTGGAACATTCCATCATGCAAGCAGGGATCTCCCATTCAAGTTTGGAGGGGTCCGTTTGCAATTGCTTTTTCGGGACAAAGGTCAGAACCTCAACCTGTTCTGATTTGTGTGGCACCTGTCAGACAAATTTGAAAAAGCACTCAGGATGTTTTGCTTTCTGTGACAAGACCTAATTTGTGTTTGTGCCACAAACGAAACGATTTTCATGCAACTACACGAAGACCAGTAAATCTCAGTTCGGGTTTTTCATGGGCGTCCAATGGAATGACTGGTTTATGGATCCATGTTTGGTTTGGCCGTCCCACTTGATGTGAAAGCCGGCCGGCGGACTCATAATACACGAGACTCTGCGTTTTTTCCAGAGGTATGAGAGAATCTTACTCCGTCGTTTCACGTTTTCAAAAATTCGTTTTCGGACTCAACAAGCATGTCATCAAGCCTTACAAATCTTTCTGCAAACAAACACTTTGATTGGCTCAATATGATCACAGATTTATGATCAATCCCAAACTTCATGTTGAAGTAACAGCAACTGATTGCGGACCTGGTCCAGACGTGAGTGGAAAGTGGACGACTTCGACTCTTGTTTGTTTCTCTCCCTCCTCCCGTTGGCCAAAAACTGCCTCCAATCCTCATGTTGATCTCCGCTGGCTTTCCCACAATCCTCCGGCTTTTGGCGCTCCACCTCCAAAATACTCTGGCGTGCCATCATCTTTCCCATCCCTCCCCCTCCTCCCCCCCACCACTTCTTTCCTTCCAGCTCGCTGTCCCACTTGGCCGCCGCTCAGCAAGCAGAACTCGTCTCGTGTTGCGTCCATTTCGTGTCCGCGCAAGACTCGGAAAATCCAATGATTTCTCATTCCACACATTTCCTTTAAAAGTGGAGGAACCATGCAGCAGTATCCACTTCACGACAATTTACACCATTATGTCCACTTTAAGTCTGACCAACACACACACAGACACGGGCTTATGAACGGCAGTTGGTTCAGATTCTCAGTGAACGTGACATCATGTAGCCTCAATCAAATCCAGATTTCCAGCAAACCACAAGTAGAGGGGGGGTGCGCACCCCCCCCCACACACACACACACAAAATCAGATCTTGAAGAATTTGTGCTGTCTTATCAGAGGACTTTTTATTAAAGCAGGTCACGCGTGCGTGCGTTGGAATGTACCAAAGTTTTAGTATTTATTTGATTTTGTTTTATGAGACGCTTCCTGTCTGCCTCCAGTTTGGTTGTCATGGCAACGCGCCCAAGTGATCAACATGACACCGATGGGTTTATTTTGGGACAAGCAAAAACTAAAAAGGAGAATTCAAGCATGAATTTGAATTTTACGAGCTGCTGCAGTTTCTGCCCACTCGCAAAATCAATACGATCGTGAACACACGTAATCAATCAGTCAACTATTTGGAATGTTCATGCCTGACATCAATATTACATCAAAATTAGGGGTGGGAAGCTCTGGGTACCTCAAGATACGATACGGTATGCAATACAAGGCTCACAATATGACGATACCGCAATCATCGACATATTGGTCAGGTAATAAATTCACGATAAAATTACTCAAGACAAACTGATGTTTTTTCAATGAGAAAATAGTTTCTTTTTGTACCATCACTGAAACACAATATTAAAATTAGTGTTTTCTTCACAGTTAGTAATTTAGTGCATTTTTCAAAAACAAAAACAAATGTCTTCTTAACAGAGTCCACTTTCTGTCAACAAATTTGTGTCTTTAATATTGTCATGCAACATGTCAGTCAGTCAAATAGTTTCATTTTATAAACTGTGACACCATTTTTTGTGTATCATTGCAAAAGTAAATGAATAAATAACATTACTTAAATATTAAATCCAATTAAATCAATATTAATATTCCTTAAAAATAATGTGCTTCAAAAAGTCAAAAAACAAAATATGTTTTAAAATGTGAAAATTGACGATACAATAAACATTTTTCATAGAAATGTATGCAAAATTGTCTTGCACAAGTAAAAGTAAGCTGATGAGTCTTCTTCACCTGAAGACTTCTGTACATTTCCCCGCGACTCATATGAGGAGCTCCCCCTAGCGGCCCACCAAGTAATTGCTCAATAAGTCATGAACAATGGAGCCGGTAGAGTGGCTGTATATTAACTACAAATATAGATACTTGGTGTAGGCGTATCGATAATCTGTCAGGAGACAAAGTATCACGATTTATCGAGATATCGATATAGTCAAATCTTAAAAAGTCATCATGATTGTTAAAATTTAGTGCAAGTCATTCAAGCAAGGTAAACAACTCCGAACCCATTTCTCTTGAAATGTTAAGTGCATTACAAACATAATTTATTAATATTAATACACCCGATCCCAAATTATCCCCGCCCCGAATTTCCAACTTTTTCTGGAATATTCTTTCTCTTCTGCGAAAACAAAATACAAACAAATTTCCAGAGAAGTTTGACTCATGCGGGAAGCCAAGAACACTTTGCTGAAGAATGCGGCAGGAACACGATGACGTCATGTGATCACTTTGAAAACAAGGAGGGCAAGATGAAGATTGTGTGTGTGCGTGATGGCAGAAGATGAAAGCGCGTTGGGCCGGCGGTGCGGCTTTGGCCACTTTTTTTTTGGGCCACCGGCGGCGAGGCGAGACGTCGGCGCACCTGACAAAACTCCGGCTTGGCAACGGAGACGCCAGCACGAGGACGTCAGCCAGCCGCTTTACCCACAATGCACCTTTCACCTCTCGCCAAGTGGACGCCGGCCGGTTCGAAAAACATGCCACGCGCCAATTGACGAGGACGGCGACGCAGACGTCACGCTGCTCTGGTTGAATGAAGCCTTTTGAAGTTTGAAAGTCTCAGAAATTGTTTCAGATAGGAAAAAAAAAAAAGTTTTTATGCTGCCGTCTTTTTTTTTTGTCTCTTGCTTGCTTTTATTAACATTCATGCTGGCTGATTTTTTTTCCCTGAGTGAATTTTAAGTACATTTTTTTTATGTCTAAACATACAGCAGGTAACTATGACTTATTATTAAAGGTTAAATGTTATTTTTGTTGTTTGTGGATTTTTATGCTATTTTTGATGACTAGACATTTTTTAATGTTTAGTAAAATCCAAAACTTCTCGTGCTGGCCATTAATGTTGTATTTTTCATTTTTTATTATAGATTTTTAAAATTGTATTATTATTACAGTCATTTCATTTTTTTAATGTTGCTGTTATCAATGAAGTGAGTGCATTTATGTACATTTGTGAAACTACGGTATGTGAATGTCAAGTGAATACGAATAATAATTGTCATTTAAGTACAAAAGGCAAAATGTCTCATATGTATGCACATGCAAGTGAGTGTGCGTGTAGACCAGCTGCAGGTAAACTCGCCTGTGGGCATCACACCTGCCCCATAAATCTGCACACACGTCATCATGTGATTGGTTGACAGTGTGTGATGATGTCATCTTTGTCTGATGATGTCATGCTTGGATGTGGAAGTATAGACTGATGAAGTCATGTTATAGAGTGATGATGTCATCATGTATCATGGACCTGTGCATTGAAATTATTGCAAATGACAATAACAAAAAAAAAAAAAAAAAAAAAAAAAAAAAAAAAAAAAAAAAATTCAGCACTTTCATTTTGTTGCGCTTTTGATCAAGTAAAATAGAATTGCATTACGCAAGCAGGGAGATGTCAATTTGGAGTAAACGTTTTTGACTGGCAAACTCTTTCAACCGTACTTGCAAACGTGCTCAAACATTTAAATAATATCATATATATGTTCATATCATCCTGACTACCAGGAAAAAAAATATTGTCCAATCATGTTTATTTTGATATTCCTCAATCTTTGTGAAGTAACTGGAATACTGCAAACAAATTTTTGAAAAACCAAAAAGTTTTGCTATGATGTGTCCACTCCAGAGGACATTTTTTAAAACTTAAATGCTAGGCTCAAATACAGTTAAAATAATTCAAACAATACTTTAATGTGTTCTTAAGAGTCTTATAGAAAACATGCTAACAACATTTAAAGCCTAAATTTGTTCAATAAAAAGTTACTTTTCCTCTTCAAGTGCTTGCACTAAGGGAAGCCATTTTCTTTTATGATGCAATCAAAGGTAGCAAAGCCCCCACCCCTACATATTTGGTTATCATTGGAGAGCTCTGAATGTCCTCTATAGAGCACAAAATTAGTTAATTCAATCGTATGCACTGGGTGGGAGATATTCAGGTTTAAAAAGGTCCACTACAGAGGACAAATCTGAATTGCTGGTAGTCAGGAGGATATAATAATATAATATATATATATGTTCACCTGCTTGCAAATATAAAGTGTACGTTTTGATGTATTTCAATATGTTCATGACGTTGGAATGTACGTGTAGGCTAAATGCTAAAAACATACCATTGTTTCCCATAATGCCATGGGGTTATAGCCCTAATCCTAATAAAGTATTTAATAAAAAAATTAAATTGCTAAAGAACAATGTTTACTTAATTTTCAAACATATTGGTATAAAGTAGGACAAATGCAGAAAAAGTGTTTTTTTGTTGTTGTTGTGCATGTGCAAGTCAATACCTCGTGCCATTTTAGCATTTTAGCATTTAGCCTATGAGTATATTCCAACGTATTACAAAGTATGTTCAAATGTGTATGTTTGAACATACTTGCAAATACATAATTGCGAGTATGTTTGAACAAGTTTGAGTGTCAAAAATGTTGACTCCACATTGGCTTGTACACAGCATTGTATCTCGTGCTGTCATTATTGAATATTTTTAGAATCGATTAATCTATTGATTAATCGGATTCATTTTAATCAGCATTTTTCCCCTGATTAAGGTTTATTAACCAGTGATTGCTATTTATTTTGTACTTTGTATTCATATAGTGATTAAAAAAATGGTGGATTGACGTTGTACTTTGTTATTGATTCGGTCATTGTTTTCCAAAGTAAGAACAGATGTTTGCAAATGTCTTATTTTGATTAAACACAGAAGATAATCAGTCTTACTACAGAATTCATTGAACAATTACTGTTGACAAGCTGAAATCAAAGGATTTGGACAATTTTAAATTAAAATATAGCTCCAAACCATTACTCGATTATTAAAATAATTGTCGATTAATCGATTACTTGTCGATTGATCGATGAATTTTGACAATTGTATCAAAACATAAAGAAACGAAAGTGGTTTTCTAAAGCTTTTGTCTCACCTCCACGATGCTCTTCAGGTCCCTGACGTAGGCTTGCTCCGTCTCCACGATCTCCATGACAACTCGCTCCAGCCGCGACAGCCGCCTGGGCGCGGGCGCGGCCGCCGGGTCGGCCGGGCGCGGCCCCGTCGCTGCGGCGACGCGGCCGCTCCCTCCCGTCACCAACGGGGTGAGGTCCAGGCTGATGTCGGAACCGTTCCCGTCGGCCCCGGCCGAGGAGGCGGCGGCGGCGTTGTAGGCGGGGACGGCGCCGTACGGGAGCGAGGAGGACGAGGAGGAGGACGAGGACGAGTGCGAGGCGTCCTGGAGGGACACGGACGAGGCGGACGAGGACAGCGATAGGGAGGCGGGCCGCTCGCAGTCGGAGCAGACCGTGTTGACCGACGTGCACGACGACGACGAGGCTCCTCGCTCGCCCGATGACATCATCCGACCCACGATCCCGCTCAGCGACGACACCGAGGATGGCCGCTTGGTACCTGACCAGCACACACATGAAGACGTTTGCAATCAATCAATAATAAATTTGATATTTCCATTATTTTTCATATAAAATTAGTACCTTTAAAAAGACATTTTGCAACTTGCTGTCGACTGAAAATGACATCACAAGGGCTCAGGTAACCCTGAGCACAGCTCAGCTTGTGAATGTCACATGACCAAACCTAGAAAACAGGTGAGCTGTGATTGGTTACCTGACCCCTTGTGATGTCATTTACAGTCGACCGCAAGTTGCAAAATGTCTTTTTAAAGGTACTAATTGTATGTGAAAAATAATGAAAGTATCAATTTAATTATAGACTAAATATTAACTTTTTATTGCTATAATGGGCTAAATAAGTGAAGTATCCCTTTGATGGAAAAAAATGACTGTAAATGAAAAAAACAAAAAACCAATGATGAATGAAAAAGCATTCATAATAAACTAATAATCATACCAAAACGAAAAAAACATATAATAAATGAAAGAAAATATATACTGCATGTGCTGTATTGTGTAATAAGTAAATAATAAAAAAAAGAAGACAAAACGTACTTTTAATGGAAAAAAATGAATATTAATGAAAAAAGAACATACAATGAATGAAAAAGCATTTAGAACATTTAAGTAAAAATCATACAAAAACAAAAAAATATATATAATTAACGAGATTTTTTTTTTTTTTTAATTTAACGCAGTTTTTGGAACGTAACACCCACGATAAACGAGGGAACACTTACTGAGAAAAAAGAAAACTTCCAGAAAGGAAGTCCACTATTGCAAGAATAAGGTTTTTAATGCGGGGAAAAAAACATTTAAAAAAGAACAAGGTCAACTTTGAACTCTTTATTCCCCCAGAAGTGGATTTTATCCTTTTCCTTTTGTGTGTGTGTGCCAATGTTAAGCGGATGGATGACGTCTTGTGTAAAGCTGCAATGCTGCTTTGACAGCGCATGTGCGTGCGTGCGTGCGTGCGTGCCTGTCAGCCCACTTAATGGCTGCTTGTGGCTTTGGGATCGCGATCGGATTCTTGCCACGCCGCCGCCAAAGCTCTTGATCCTCGTCAGCTGCTCGTTTGTGCAGCAGCGACCAGATCGACAAATCAAATCATAAAAATGTCGCGCATCGGGACCCCGAGGTCCGCGCGGCGCTTGAGGTTTCCGCCACAAATGAGTTGAAAACGTCTTTAAAATACTTAAAGGCCAAAAGTATCGGGACAGCATGCGACATTTATGACATCGTATTTCCGTGGTCAAATTTGACATTGGTGCGATTCAGCTTCTAACTTTTCAATGCAATTCCCCAGCTGAAGTTTACTGGAACACTAAATAAAAAAACAAACCAAATTTTACAAAGAATAAACAAACAACTTTCCCTTAAGAATGGCCATATGAGCCAAACGCTAGCATAAAATGGAAATGCTAACAGTTAGCAATGATAGTTGATAGTAGAAGCAAGTGATATTTGAGGACAAATGGATGGGTCACATGACCCTCACAGGCATGTATTCTTTATCCTCTATGAAGAACAACAGTGCAACCTCTGAACACGCACTTCCTAAGCAGATGTTTGACAAAAGGGATATTTGAAAGATGAAGCGAATACGTGCAAAATAATCATTTCATTATTCAAATAATCAACAACAAAGACTTTCAAGCAAACAACACAATAACCACAGAATGTCATGTCTTTTCAGTGCAACGGGCTCTTGTGCATAAAAATAAAAAAAATAAAAAAAATAAAAAAAAAGGACCATTCAAGGACAACACAAAACTGCAGAACAAGAAACCAACATTGCAGAATCATTTTGTACATTTTGTCACAAAAATCAACTCACTGAAATTGTAATTTTATTGAGGTTTGATGTTTGTCCTGAACTTCAATCCAAATTAGCACAAAAAAAAAAAAAAAAAAGTCCTTCCCACATTGTACTATTGGGCAATAGAAGACCCATCCGCCATCTAGTGGTGATTGGTAATATTACAACTGAAAACTCCAGTCCATCCCTGCAAAATGTCAATTCAGCATGCACAAATTTGCATATTGAAAAAACATGTTTTATTATTATTTACATATTGATTTTTTCTTGTTTTCCCCCCCCCAGAATTTTCTCTCACTTCTCGCCGTTTACCATGGAAAGAGTAATTAGATTTAATGTCTATCAATATTAAAAAAAATAAAATAAAATAAAATTGTTTTTTTAAAAACCTAAATTTCACTAGCCATTTATTGCTCTGATTGATTGATTGAAGTGTTGATTCGGGGTTGTGTCCACAGAGTAATCAAAATTTCTTTATCTTGATTGTTTTTTTTTCTTTTCATTTGAGCCATCGATGTGGCGTTTAAGGACTTTCCAGAAACTTGTGCAAACTTGCCTAGCGAGCGTCTGACAGCAATTGTCAGCGCCATGTCGCCTGGGAATTTCCCGCTAAGTACACGCTAGCGAGGGGCCTGGAATCCGGCGTGTGCGTGCGACTCGGCGCTAATGGCGCCTTTCATGCTCGTGTCACCTCCCAATCGGAGGGGGTAAAAAAAAAAAAGTGTCAGACTTTTTCATAAGGTTACCACTATAAACTGGTGTCTGTGCCTTCTCATTAGTGATGAGGTCATCACTAAGACAAAAGTATTGGGACAGAAAGTGACACGTGAACAGTCATCATCAAGGACTTCAGTATGGTTTCAAGTATCTATATTATTTATTTATTCATTTTATATGAGTATTTACTTGCTTTACTTTCTACTCTAGATATTTTTTTTTGTTACATTTAAATGAATTCTTCTACTTCAAGTGTAGTTTTTTTTTTTTTTTTTTGGTACTTAGAGAAATGACATTTCCTATTTGGAGGCAAAATCTGCCATTTTTAATGAAAAAAATGTGATTTTGTTGCACAAGTCAATTGTTTGTAATGGCACCATTACGCCAATAATGGCGCCTCTGACGGTTTTTGTGGCCTCTTCCTCTACACAATGTCTCTTGGGGCAAAATACAATTATTTGTGATCAACCACTGCGTTGTTGTCGTGCACAATTCTAAGTGGAAGCAAATGAAAGCAAAATGCCGTTTTGATGTCTTTTGTGAATTGTGACCTCAAGGAGTGTTCTGATGGCTAGGCGCCTTGTGAAGGAAGATGGCGCCGACTCGTCTCTCCAGTGTGAAGGCGGAGCTTAATTAAGCGAAGAATTTGAATTCATCTCCAGAGTTTCATGCTTTAATTTTCCTTCAGCTTCAACAAAACTTTGATCATACGTACAGTACGTGCATGAAAACTTCTAACTTGAGAAGACGAGAAGAGGTCAGAGGTCAAGAGGTTCTCACCTGCGTTGCTGGACGATCTAGAACTCCCGTGACGCGAACCCTCAGGCATGATTCGAAGATGTCACGGGAACAGGAAGTAACCTAAGCACAGAGAGCGAGGGGTTAGTTTGCCAAACACACACGCACACGCACACACAATGTGTGAATTATGTGCTGACCTCCTGCAAGGCCATTGATGCTGGCACAGGTTGACCCAATTTGCGCTTGTGGGATGTCTGCTCAGGCAACAATGGGGAACGGGCAAAACAAAGAAATGGAGGGGTTTACTGAATGCCAAACACGCCAGACGCAGCAACACCCTGACTTTGCTGCTCTCTGTGCAAAAGCTGACAAAATGCCAATTCTTCTGTTAGGGTGTCATGTGACAATTCTGTGCTAGACTAATCTGGTTGTCATCCCTCCTGAAATGATGCGCCCCCAACAAGGCAGATGAGGGAACTGCAGTACGATGCAAAAGTCCCTGAGTAATTGACGGCAGTTTGAAGTTAGGTTATACTGCCAATAAGTGTTTTCTACCCAAAAAAAACCAATGTGGTTAGCTCCTCTTATAAAATATAAAAATAAAAATTATCAATAAGTAGAGATCGACCCTCAATAAAATCGGGGTTGGCTACCAAGAAAAAAACAAATTAGAAATAAAATTTGAAATTTGAATCATGATTTGCATGCACTCACAGCAGACAATGTGGCACTCTAAAGCGACCAAACCAGGCTGAAGCCACAGTCCCCAAGTTTAAGGAAAAATACATTAACAAAAAAAAAAAAACAAGAAAAACTCACTCTTCCATTTTTCTCTCTGTCATGAGTGTGCACTCAGAGCAGACAACGAGGCACTCTAAAGCAGCCACACCAGCCCAATGGTGGTCTAAGGTGGTTTTGTAAACACAAAGCAAATCCAGATGGAACCCTCCAGACCTTTAACCAATCTTTATTTGGACGTGAAGTCCATGCAATGCTCGCAAGAACGAAACATTATAAACATCAAATGCCCACTTGCTTGGAAGACCACAACTTATGTGTGTGTGCGCGTGTGTGGTTGAAACCACGCGAGGGTCATCGTGTGCGATCGTGACCTCGCTACTGACGACCGCATAATAGCAGAGCAGCACTTCGCTATCGCCCGCTGCTTCCATTGTGCTCACAAGAACACAAATGCACACGCATGTGCACACACAGAAACACACACGCACACAAAAGTCACCAAAGAAAACAAGCATTGAGGTCCCACAATTTAAAATTTGGTTCTAAAATAAAATGGATGACTTTCTCTTCCATTTGGGCCTTATGAAGGACATGTCCATCCAATTCGGTGTTGATCGATGAAACTGGCGTCAGAGTCACATCAATTGCCACATTCAAGCAAGATAGCTGCTTCAAAAACAAGAAAAATCTAAAAAAAAAAAAAAAAGTTTTAAATTTTTACTTTTTTCCCCCAGGGTAAACTGTTGTAATTCTACAAGAATAAACTTGACATTTTTAAAGTCACATTGAAGACTCATATTTGACATACAATTTCCAACTGGCATCCTCATCAATATAATATGAACAAACACAAGAAGAAACTCGATTGGGCCACAGTGGTCTTAAATGCCATCAGCGTATCAATTGTTAGGAGATCTTAAAATGAGTTTTAACAGCTAAAAATTCTCTGAAAACATAACTATGGCATCAAACAGAGACTGCAGCATTTTAGCTTATTGTGCATAAAAATTAACTAAATTTAGGACTTTTTAAAGAGCTTTAATTAAGTTCTTTTTTGGTTTGTTTCCTTTTAATTATTTTTTTATTATTTTCATCTTTCTTATGCTAAATGTTTTAAAGTTTGTTGAATAATGTTTTAATATTGTTATTGTATGTTCTTTTTAGTAAATTTTGTAGCCTATTTTTATTTATTTTTCTCCCTCTGAATGTTAACTACTGTTTGTTGATGCTTATGTGTTGTCTTTCCTTGTGTAAAGCACATTGAGTTGCCTTATGTATGAAATGTGCTATACAAATAAACTTGCCTTGCCTTGACAAACTAAGTAAGAAATAAAAGACAAATAGTATTAAAACCATATTAATAATCTTAGACATTCTGCTCTTGCATCGTATATTATTCTCAAAACAAGATCAATAAGACTTGATGGCTTGACATAAGAGTTAAAGGTTAAATAGCTGATTTTTGCAGTGTAGAATCTTCGGTGCTGCCCCCCGCAGGCCATGAGGCTAACTGCAGCCGGACACTGCCATGTCTGGTTGCCAGCAAACGCCAAACAGACCCTCAAAGCACTTCACGCAACTTTGACAAACCAGCACACCTTCGCAAAACAACTTCAAAACACTTGTTTGTTGCATTTTGTTAGCGAAACTTGCGACAAGCGTGAGCCTTACCTGCCCTCCAGATGATCCTTCCTCGCCTCAGCAGCCTTCCCCACACTAGCGAATGCGCGATCCCTTCGCTTGCGCGCAACACCTCAAGACAAGACAACCAGAAGGCTCCATGGCGTGTGTGTCGTCATATCTGCGCAAGACACAGACGCCGTCCCGGTCCGACAAAGTCCCTGCGCGGCCGATCGGATACGGTCTGGCTGAGCGAGCCGGGAGGGAGGCAGGACGGATGGAGGGATGGAGGAGGAGGGCCGCAAAAGGGGAGATAGAGAGAGGAAGGCGGAGAGAGGGAGGGAGGAGAGCAAGGCAGAAAGAGAGACACACAGAGGGACGGGAGAGATAGAAAGGGGGAGAGAAAAAGAGCTAGAGTGAAAGTGAGAGAGGGAAGAGAGATAAAGACAGAAAAGGAATGAATGAGAGAGAGAGAGAGAGAGAGAGAGAGAGGAGGGGGAGAAGGGGAAGAGAGAGAAAGTGAGAAAGCTAGCAAAAGACAAATAAAACAATGAGAGCGAGAGACGAGGGGGGAGATAAAGACAAAGAGAAAACAAGAGTTAGTGAGAGAGCGCGCACAGGAGAGAGGAGAGGCGCCAGCTGTTCACAAGAGAAGTAAAAGTCGTGAGCAGCTCTAGGAAAAAAAAAAAAAGAAAAAAAAAAAGAGAAGCTGGAATGTTTCTCATCTTTGGAGATTTGCTGACATCTTCGCCGTAAATGGCGCCGTGATTCGCCTTTGAGCAGACTGGTGACACAATGCAGACACGCACACGGACGCACACATGCCTAACCTTGATCCAAAGTGTCTGTTGGACAAACATCTGTTGAAGAAAAGCACACCAACTTTAGGTATATGTATGTACATATCTCACATATTCTCACACACGCTGTGCGTGCACGTGTTGGAATGCATGTTACATGTTTCACTGACAAGACAGCAGAGAAACAGCACGTGCAGGTATTTTTGATGTCCCTTGTAAAGTATTTGTCAACGGATGAGGATTTCTACGGTTGTCATGGTAACAGCAAGCCAGCTCACCTCATGAGGTCGGAGTGTAGTCGTGACGACAGACAGCCATGACGTCATCGTCCTTCCAACTGAATCAGCACTTTTGAGTCATCCACTAAACACAAACAGATGGATGTTGAAACCATCTGGATGCATTCAGACCAGGTAGGTAACGTGAAATTGTTGGCCTTTTCAAAGGAAATGGCTGATTTCAATTTTACAACAGAAATGTTTACCCAATTTCCTGTCAATCAATGAAAAATTGTCAACAGGGCTCTTCTTTAATCCACAAGAATGACCTAAATGTCCCGCAATGAAGGATTTAAATCTAAATAGACAACTTCCTGTTCAATTTCAGCCATTGGTTCTTGAGACTTTTTGGTACATCCTGCCATGATAGACATGCACACCAAATTTGGTGTCCATACTAGTATCAGGGGCCAATTTTTGGAATTCACATGAATGGCCAAATTGGCCCTAGAACAGCTGCTTCAAACCAACATGGCTGACTTCCTGTTCATTTTTCAGCATAGGTTTTTTTTAGTAGTCACGTGTCGTGCACCAATGTTGATGTTGAGATGTCAAACGGGCATCAGGGGCTCATTTTTCAAATTGGCCCTAAAATGTCTGCTTCAACCCAAAATGGCTGACTTAATTTTTAAAGTAAGTCAAAAATAGTGCATGAAAATGTTCAAATTACATACAAGGTTTTATTCCTCTGTAAAAAGTCAATTATCTGATGAGAAATGAAAACTGAGAAATTTTATTCCATAATTATAATGTAATCATACAAGTATAATAATTTTTTTCAAAAGAAAAAAGTCTAATTAGAAGACAAAAAGTCTGATTTTTTTTCCCCAATGTTTGTTTTAAAAAGTCACCACGATGATGGTTTGATTAAATAAAAAATAAAATAAAATCATCACATAGCTTTTCCTTTTAAATAAAGGGTCTTATTTTGCTGAGAAATATATAACATTAAAATAATAAAGTTGATTTGTCAAAAAGGGTTGAATTTTTTTCAACAATCCAGGAAGCACCTACTGCGTTCGTTTTTGAGGAGTGGAGTTGCGAACCCTCAATTACATTCACGCAAATGCACAAGATACACAAAGGAAAGTACACAAACACCCAAAAAGGGAAAGAGAAGACATTCCTGTCCCTGTGTGTGTACATTTTTCCTCTTTCTTTCAATTCACAGTTTGAAAGTGGACAAACACACAAAGCAGACAAAAGTAGACAAACACATATGTGCACACAAAGGGAAGCTAGGCTAGGCTAAAGTGCTGAGCTGGCATCTTATGCGTGTTATTCCAAGTCGGCCAGCGGACATTCCTGCCGCCATTTCCCCGAACACAATCACCCTCCACCTCTTTGCAAAGGTCAAAGGTCAGGGACGAACAAAGGGACAACATAGCCACCAGAAACTCTCTGACAGCAGGGAGGTCAGGACTGGTTCGGACCGGGAAGGACGGATGATGTTGTTGGCGTTATCATCATCATCATGGTCATATTTGCCATGTGATGAAGGTTTGATCCCAAAGCGCAGACACAAATAAGATTTGAACTATTTATTCACATTGAGGGGCGTGGAACAAACCTGACTAGACGAGAAACAAAGAGTTGCACAGAGAGACAGTGGTAACAGAAGTAATAATCGGTCAAAGACACACACTTCTCAGGAGCCTTTTTAGACAAGGAATCCATCTGATTGGTTGTGGCTAGACATGTGGGTAACAGGACTGACATGGAATTATATTCCTGACATCACGTAGCCTAAAACCAGTTGAAACTAGATGCTAGTTACATCAGTACATAACAGACACTTGACCTCACGGCCATGAACCCAACTTAACAGGTCATGAACTCAAACTTAACCCTGGCGTGACCCCAGACATGACAATATTTCTACCAAAACTGTCAATGTCACCTGGCATCATCCTGTTAGCTTCTCATGCTATCGCTAATGTTGTTGTGCGCTACACTCGTTCAACTATGCATGAGTAAAACTCTTTGAATACATGTTCAACTTTACACTTGTAAAACTGATGTCCAACTTTGCATTCCCAGCATGAGATGATGTTCAACTTGTGCAATGTTACAACAAATAGAAAATGTAAGTTTATCTCCAATTTCATATTTGCAAAATGTCGAGTGTATGTACAGTACGTACTTCACAGAACATTTTAATCATAAAGAAACCTCTACAGTATATCCCAAATGCTCTCCCTCACTCCACAGTATTCTGAAACTGTCTCACACACATACAACAAAGGCCGGATATCAGACGGAGAAATCTCTCACGTGACTAAACACACATTTGTGAGAGCTTTTGAGGATCGCGTGAGAGGTAATACTGAAAAATAAGCGTCGCGTCAAGATACAAAGAAGACGAGGCGAAAGATGAAGGAGAAAAGACCAGCAGAGGAATGTGCGTCTCAGCACTTTTGTGGTTGTGGCAGCAGCCACGTGTGCGTGTGCGTGTTTGTGTGTGACTGACGGGCTAACTGGCTAGCTGATTCACTGACTGACTGACTGTTTGGTGAAGTGACAATGACTGACAAACTGACTCACTAACTGACAGACTGACTGATTGACTGATTAACAAATCAACTAACTGACAAGACTCGCCAACTAGCTGATCGGCTAGCTAACTAAATAATTGACCGTCTGAAATTTTGTGTAAGAGTTTACTTGTTTTTTGTTTTTTTTAATAAAAGAGCAACTCGTCATCATCACCTTGCAACTGAGTGAGGACAAGTTGTGCTTTTACACCGGCTGTGACTACGCCGTGATGAAGTTTCACACCTGCTACACCAAAAGTGCTTCGCAGGCGCACCGCACATCTGGATGTACACGCGAGCATACACACACACCCCCTATTCACACATACGAGAGAAAAACACACAGGCACACACACCCCACGACTCATAAAAGGTACACACACAGACATACACAAAATGGTTTCAGTCTCGACTGTAAATCAGTCCAGCATTCAAGATGAGCCTTCATCTGGTCACATGACTAATAGCTACGAGAGCCCACACTGATAAACCCGCTTTGTAATACACGTGTGTGCATGTGAGTGCTGACGTTCCTTCCAGACAAGTCAGCGCAACATCTGCATCCTGGCAGCGCTCTTATATAATTAGCATGCTAACTTCACTGCTACGTGTGTGTCCGTCTATACATTTGGTGGCGGTGTGCAAAAGTGCGAGGTGTCAGGTATCCCTCACATGGAAAAAGCGCTGACGTCAGATTCAAAGCGTCAATCCTGTTTTAATATTTTCATGTTTTGATGTGTTAAAGTTAATGCAAGGAATGCAAAGGGAACGTTAAAGCTGGTTGTGCCAAAACAATCACTCGAAGCTGTGTGTGGCACCATAATCATTTTTAAAGCTACTGCACGCGCCGCATAACAATCACACACTCATGTCATCAAACCAATCATTCTTATAAACCATGCATGGCATAACAATCACATGCTCACACCATCAAAACAATCACTTAAAGCTACATGTGTCATAATCTTGTGCTGGTCTCATAAGAAAAAAAATAAAATAAAAAATAATTTTTCAAAGCTACGTAAAGCATAGCAATCACTCACTCACCAAAACAATAATAATCTGCAGTAGCCTACATATGGCGTAATAATCACACGCTCATGTCATCAAAACAATAAATATAAGAAGATATATGTAGCATAACATGCTTGTGTTATCAATCACTCCAAACTATATGTGACATAACAATCACGAGCTTGCCGTCAAAACTATTGCGCAAAACTATATGTAGCATTATCACAATTAATCACACACTTGCGTTGTCATAACAATCACTCAAAACAATCATGTGCTTGTGTTGGTAAAAACAACCACTCAAAGGTACACGTGGCACAACAATCATACATTTAAGATGCCAGAGCAATCATTTTTAAAGCTACATTTTTTGCTTCTAAAAAAAAACAAAAAAAACAAAAAAAACAATAACTCAAATCTACATGCAAAACTGTGTGGCATAACAATCACATGCTTGTGTCGTCAAAGCAATTACAACTAAGTGGCACAACAGTCAGATGCTTATGGTCAAAACAATCATGCAAAACTACGCGTGGCAGTTTTAAAGCTTTGTGTGACAAAACAATCACGCACTTGTCATAAAAACTACGTGTGGGAAAACAATCCCGCACCTGTGTAGACCAAACAGATTGTGCCAATCAAATTCAAACATGGCCCTCCCGAGTTGCAGATTGTGATGACTAAAGCTTCATTTGTCTTCTTGTGGCTGAGTCAGACGGAGGAAGAGGTCACGACTGTCTGCTTGAGACGCAAACACGCATTCGTGCTCACATCCATACGCGCGCGCGCACACACACACACACACAAGTGGTGCTCTTTTTTTTTTTTGCCATGCGGCAAGTTGACTTTTTCTCAGACTATTTGAAGGCTTCAAACATCTGCCAAAGATATCGATGGGATGCAAAAGAAGCTTGCGGTCGCGCTGCTTTAAGGGTCCCATCAAGGGTCTTAAAACTTTGAGCCGCACACACGCGCTCCAAAGTGCAGTTCCGCAAATCATCATCCAACCCTACAATTCATTACATGACACAAAAATGACATTCAATGGATTTTAATCATTTATGGTGGACTTATATCTCTTTATATGTCAACTATTATTTTAATGATAAATCATGAACAATTGACAATACAATACAATAAAAACATTCGTAAAATTGTTTTGTTTATGGTTTATTTATACAATAAATGAACTAGCCGCATACTAAATGGGATATGAAAAGTATAATGACATATTTATTTATGATCATTTTATGATATAAAATGGATTTTATATCTGCAGCTAATTTTAAATTTTAATGTATATTTTTAAGAAATTATGTACAATATATATCAATTTTACAAGATATATTTAAATATATGAATACATGAAAAGTACATGTTAAATCTATATGTAAAAATATTTATTTTCAAATTTTATCCAGCCCTCCATTTTCTACCGGCTTTCCAGGGTCGCAGCAATTTCATTTACAATTAATCAATTAAACTAATTTTAAAAAATGTTATCCAAAGATCCCGATACGATATTATCACGATATGAAGCTCATGATACGATAATTATCACGATATTGTGGGGAAGTTGGCGATATAAAAAAAATAAAAAATAAGTGCCCATACAAAAAAAACGCACAATATTGTACTTTTGTACATAAAAGCAATGCATATAAACAATCTAAAATCTCTAATACTACTTAATAGAATTAATATTGAGGCGCTTACTTGCTAATGCACGCACACATTGAGTTCCTCCACATATTGACTCGCTTCACACGCATATTACGACAATTAGCATAGATTTTAAACATAGAAGGGCCAAAACATCCCTAATGAAAATTAAATTGCACTGAAAAGGTAGCCACCAGAGGGTGGTACAATTGCACAAATGGAAATCAATCTGACTTTTTTTTTTTTTTTTTTTTTAACAGCATTGTTGCTTTTAAATATCGTGGACATGACGACGACGATATTGTGGCAGTTTTAATATCACGATATTGTCCGTATCGTTACATCCCTAATAACATATATGTGGAATTACTCATTTTGCAAATATTTCTTTGTCATTAGTTCTAATTACTGCTGTCAAATGATGAAAATGTTTTAACGAATTAATCATACAATTTTCCCCAGTTAATGGTGATTAATAATTTTTCTACTTTTGCTCCTACTTTTTTCTTCAAAGCTTGTAACAGATAGATACTTGAGTAAATGGAATTAATGTAAAATACAAAACCATCAAAATGGAATCAAACAGAAAAATTCTTAGAACTTGTCGCTTCCAGGTTCTACTCATGAACACCACAAACCAGCGGCACTGTTTTGCTAGTAAAAGGTAACTTGAGCAGGGAATTTTGCTATGAGATGATACCCAAAGAATTTGCCTCTGCAAAGTGTCCAAATTACATAGAGTTCTTCAACAAGCAGAAAATAAAACTATAGTTGATTAAGAAATTGAGACAAATTTTTTTTTTAATGTATATGCTAAATGCATATGTCAAAAGTTTTGAAAATGGTATATTTACATTGACTCGATTAAAAATGATCTTGTGAGAAAAAGAAAAAAAAAAGGCAAAACTAAATGACGCTTGCTTGTTTACTCAGAATAAATTTGACATGGGAATGTTTTGAAATTCGCTCCCATGACGTCAACGTTTGTGACTCCACCGTGTCGGAATGAGGTCACGCCGCAGCGACAAGCAAGCCGGTCGGTCTAAAGTGAAAAGTGACGTCGGCTCAAATTGGAAGCACTTGTGTTTCTTTTACGTGCGTGCGCGCGCACGTGCGTGTTTTTTTTCCAGCCGTTCCCACGACACGAAATGACCCCGCCTTGGTTTCCTCTCTTTCTCTCGCTCCTCTTTTCGCTGGCCTAAAAAGGAGAAAAAGTCCTCAAACTGCCAGCGATCTGAGTTTGAATTTCTATTTTTATTATTTTTTTTGTGAATAAGGCTACATATGAAATGTATAACTCTGCAACCTTTGGCCAAAACCGTTCTTTAAGTCTCTGTAAAGTGAAAATAAAATGTGTGCCCCATAGAGTCGACTGCTATTAACAGACCTACCAAATTTGCTTGAAAACGGTGAAAAATGTCTCCACTTTGAATGCGCTGAAACCTGACAACTGGCAGTCAAATACTCGACTTCGACCTGCTATGAGGTGGCCACCTGAATTTCTCCATCTCTGCCTTCAATGACTTTGTGATCCTATTTTTGAAATACAGATTAAGTAAAGTGAGACATTTAGCACATAAAAAAACAAAACAAATCTGAACAATGTATATCTGCCACTCATAACCTCAAATTATTTTCTTGATGATATTGATTTTTCAAAGTGAAACATGCATGAAGAGTACACAAGTTAAAACCCAATGACGGTTAAACACAATCAAAAATAAAATCAAAAATAAATAAACGCAATAAAAAATCGTTGCCAGCAAGCTGGTTGGACACAAAACCAAAAGGAAGAATATGATTTAAACTAATTTTGAAATCTAAATTGTACAAAGTCCAAATCCTCAGATTTGCTGATATGTAAATACTTTTTTTCTTTCCTTTCATCCACCATAAATGTAGGGATCGGTGGGGCTAATTATCAACACCAATGTTTGACATTTTGATGCATATCAGCATCAGCTTAAAAAAAACAAAACAAAAACAAAAAACAAAAAAAAACACACACACAACAATAACGGATTCCTGCACTTGAAACATTAACATTTTAGAAATATTGACATTTTGTAAAACTTCATTAACTGTAAAGCAAAACTTTAAGGAGCTCTCTGCACTTTTTACTCTAATTATAAATGCTTCTTTTTAGATTCAAGTTTCACGTGTCTCCATGGTAAAATAAATGATGCTCTCCGCTCATTGAAAAGCACTGGACTTTAGATCATTGCAATTTGAATTGTGAGGATTACTTTGATTTCAAAATGTGATGAAATGTGTTTGACTACAAGAACAATCTGTCTGGTCAGCCCTGGTTTGTATGCTAGTCACAGGCAAAAACAATACAAATACTCGGTTTGTTTTCACCGTGTAGAGGAAGCATTTGCATTGCAATGCAGAACTATCACAAACTAGTCGGATGTTCGAATTCTCAATAGCAATTGTGTTTTTCAATGTTCATCAGTCACAGTAAAAAATAGAGTGTAAAAAAATAAAATAAAAATCAAAACACCTGCTCTCTCCCTATGCGTGAATGATGTGTTCAGGAAAACCTCAGAAATGCATGAACTCTTCTTCTGATGGAGTTTTATGGCGATTGGCCAGAAACGTTCAGTTTCAATTTCCCCTTTTTTCCAACAGATGTATCATTTGTCTTCTCTCTCTCATATTTTGTGCAATGTATAATGACATGTTCTATTGTCTCTTCTTCCCCACATTGACAGTTCTTGAAAAGAAGGCTAAGCGTGTACGTCCAAATTCAATTCTTGACGTTTCTATTTTTTGCATTCCATCTATCACTTCTTCCCAACACTCTTGATTCTTTAAAATTGTCATCTTCCCTTTCCCCATGGCTTTTGCCATCTACAACCATTTCTGTTTAGTGATGCCTTTCATTTCCATTTTATTTACACCAACACTAGAAATTAAAACGATGTTGCCTTCTTTGCTATTCTATGCAATGCAAAAGCCCAATATGTGAAGTTACATGTTAACAAGGAATTGTATTCGTTTTAGTGGCTGTAAAAAATTTTTGTGATTGTAGGTCAACTTAGTTTGCAACTGCCTGATTTGCGTGTCCTTTTATGGCGCTTCTTTGTATCTTTTGGTTGGAACCCTTATTTTTACTGCTTCAAATACACATTACAACATTATTTTCATTATATAAGAAGGCTGGAACGAATGCCTTTCCATTCATTTCAATGAGAAAAGGAGATTTGAGATCGTATTTTTTTTTAGTCCCGAGCATGCTCATGGAATGATTTCAACTTGTATCTCAAGGTACCATTATGCAGTGAATGGCCACACATATTTGCTGTTGGGCATTTGTGGATTCGCTGGAAAAACGTACAAGCTGTGGCCGTCGGAAGTCATCGTCAAAGAAACAAGGTGACAGTCAAGTCAAGTAACTACCGGACGGGCAATTGGACGTCTTCCTGAACGTTTGTCCGCCGCTCATCTGTTCGTCTTTGACGGCCAGCCTGCCGGACCCGAGGAAGCGTCTCCGGCTCAGCTGCTCCCGGAAAGCGTTGCAGAACAGGAAGTAGATGAGCGGGTCCAGGCAGATGTTGAAAACGGACACTGCGACGGTGGCTTCCTTCAGGTAGAAAAAAGCCACCCTGGCCGAACAGCCGGGCGGCTTGAGCACGGCGTACGGCAGGCGCACCAGGTGGTAGGGCACGAAACACACGCAGAAGACGCTCACCAGGACCAGGATGTTCCGCCGGGACTTGACCAGCTTGCTGGAGGACGCCGTACGCCGCCGCTGCGCCGCCGCCAGCCGGCGGGAGGTGCTGCCGTAGAAGAAGAGCAGCACCACCAGCACCAGCAAGAAGATGACGGCAGAGAAGGCGTGGACCACCTTGGAAGACAAATGACAGGGCAGGCAAATCATCATCATCATCATCATCATCTGCTCAAGTCCAATTTTGCCAATTGCACTCTCAGTGGTTGCTTGAAGCCGAAGGGATTTCTTCAGACATGAAGAGGGAAACTATGCCAACCAATCAACTGAAAAAAACATCCATCCTATCAACTGATCCACCAACCAAAGCACCTATCAATTTACCTAACTACCTACCGCCCACCCAACTAATCAATTGACTAATCAACTAAATCAATCGACTGACCAAGTTACCACCAACCAATCAACTGACTAATCAACTAACCAAACACATTAGCAAACCAACCAGCTAATTGTCTAATTAACCAATCAATTTACCAATTAACCCATTCACTGCCATTGATGTGTATATCCGTCAATGGCAGTGAATGAATTAAGTCAATTCCGTTCCCATTGACGTGTATATCCGTCAATGGCAGTGAATGAGTTAACCAATCCATCAAATGAACAACCAACCAACCACTTGATTAATCCACTGCCAACCAACTAATTCATCAACCAACCAACCAATAATCTACTAACAGCCAAGAAATTGATCAACAAACAAACTAATTGAGCAATCAACTATGCAACCACTCAGCTGACTAAATAACCAAATAATTAACTGAACCACCTACCAAACCAACCAACCAATTGACTGTTAACTGACAAACCAACTGATTATTGACCTAATGAAAGCCAACCAATCGCGTAATCAACTAACCAACCATTTAACTGACTAAATAATTCACCAATCAATGAATTCACCCAACGTCCAAACCAACTACCCAATTAACTAACTAACCAACTGATTAGTATGTGAAAGCCAACTAACTGTTTAATTTACTAACCAAGCACACAGTATAACTACTCAATCAATCAGTTGACCCACCTTGCTAACTAACCGACTAATGGACCAATTAATTAACAAACCAACTGATTAATTAACTAAATGAAAGCCAACCAATCAATCACGTGATAAACTAACCAACCACTTAAATAACTAATCAATCAATTAATCCACCTTCCAAACGAACCAATTCAATTGACCAATTAAACCAACTGATTAATTGACTAAATAACCAATTAATCGAGTAATCAATTAACCAACAATCATCAACTGACTAAATAGCTAATATTCAAATCAATAAATTGACTGACCGACTTACTAACCAAACAACTAATTTACCAAATAACCAATCAATTAATGGGACTGACTGACCCACCAACCAAATTACCAATTTATTAACGATTAATAGACAATAATTGACAAGCAAGCAACAAATCCATTGATGAAGCGGCAAGCCGTTTGCAAACGAGAGCTTGTCATGCAAAACGCTCGTTCAGATAGTCACGACAAACGTGAACATGAAAAGAAAAAAAAACGGGCCGACCTTGTAGAGGCGCTTGAGCTGTCCGCTTTGGAGGTCGTTGCAGCTCGCCATGCCGGCGGACAGCAGAGGCGGAGCCTCCTGAGTGACCAGCGACAGGATGACGTAAGCACCCGTCATGGCGAGCAGGACGAGCCACGTGACCGCCGAGATGACGTAAGCCGCCTTCACCGACTGCAGGAAGTGTGTTCCCAATGGATGGACGATTTTCATGTACCTGGTGGGAGGGGCTTGTTAGTGACAGCTTGAGACATGCTAACAGCTAGCATGTCTCCACGTCCAATTGTCTTTTCTTTTGGAAAGATTCACAACCTTTCACCCAAAAAGCCCAAAATGGCAAACTTTCCGTTGGTACTGTAATGTCGGCCAGCACTTGCAACGCCACGTACCTATTGGCGGCGATGTATCCCATGAACAGGATGCTGGCGTACATGTTGAGGTAGAAGGCGGGTGCCCCGAAGCTACAGTAGGTCCGAAGCAGCGGCTGAGAAGCGGCGGCGTGCTTGGCGATGCGGAAGGGAAGGCAAAGACTCAGCAAGAAGTCGGCGGCCGCCAGGTTCTTGAGGTAGACGGTGACGCAGCGCGACGAGCGAGCGCCGAGCAGGAACACCTTCAGCGTCAAACCGTTCAACAGCAGCCCCGTCTAAACGGGAATACAGAAAGATGCTTCCTTTCAACTTCAGCATTCTCAAATTCAATCTTTTTTTGCTTTGAGGCCACTTGTATTGTTTTATTTGTATTCACGTTACTTAGGCTAATAACTAGCTCAGTCTATTGATGATCCTTTGCGAGAGTGGTCTGTTAAGGGCCCGACCGATTAATCGGACGCCGCTTCAAACACACCGGCCAAAAGAATCGGACGCTTATTTTCCCCTTAAAAAGTTATCAACGAAGAAAACTGAAGTTTCCGACGCTGTGTAAGTACCCTGAATGCACCATTTAGCTTGCGTAGCATTAGCAACTAGCAAGTTTGTAGCATATGTTATTCTGTTGTCCCTAACCATCCTTTAAGCTGTTTAATGACACCCCAGTTGGCGTTAACTGTAAAACTAAACACGCAACGATAAGAATTGCATCCACTGTATATTTAGATACACAACATTTCGTTTTTTTTAAAACATTGCTAGCTTAGCGCAAATGCTAAAATCGAAGGGACGATACAATTGAAATTGAATAATATTTTATGCATTCAATATATATTTTTAAATTAAACAGATTATCTGTCTTTCTTTCTGACAAAAATAGGCATCGGCTTAAAAAAAATGCATATCGGTCGGGCCCTAGAACAGCTGTTTATGTAACATTGGTTCATGTTTGTGTACATGTTAAAGGAATGGTGTTGCTGTTTTTAAGTGCTTTGGGGGACGTCAACTGTCTGGACTTTTACTCTTGGGTTCGATCTCTATAACAAATAACTAAATGGTGTGTTGAGCGGTCGGTCCCGTGAGTTATTACAAACTTGCTTTAATACAATCAGTTGTCACCAAAACTGGTTCGGATCCATTTTTTCTTGCTAAACCCTGTATATTTTTCCTGCTGGCCACCACGGGTGCACTTTAAGAAGTCGGTTGAACAAACGCTTTTAGGGGTGTGGCGCCCATAATATGAATTGTGTTTTCATGTAGTTGTTCACAGTTGAGCATTTTGATGCTATTTTTTTTTTTAATATGATGTTTTGTGAGACCTTTGAAGAACCTCACCAGGAAGACCAGGCTGTAGACAACAGTGAAAATGTGGCGGGTCCAGGCGGCGGGGAAGTTACCGCACGACGGTAGCGGCGACGTGGACGAGGTCTGGTTGGAAGACTGGTTGAAGAATTTGGTCACTCCGACCGGGACGCTCATGATTGCGGATCCTCGAGAAAAGATGCAGAAACTTCAGTAACGTGAAGACTGATTGTGATTGAGTACAGGATGAGGGATGAAAGGAGGAATGGGAAGAGACAGACCGCACGGGATTGGATGGAATGGAGTGACTGGAATTGAAAAAAAAAATGTGACAAGTATTTTTGAGAAGATTTTCTGGTTGTGTCACACATTCTTACACTTGACATCATACTGAAATGTTCTACAGGTATTCTTTGTTAGCAAGTTTCACCTCTTTACAGTTCTGTAACTACCCAGAAAAATGGACCTCCTCGTAAGAGCTTTTTCGACCCAAGTGGAATGATCCGACACTCGGGCAGCATTGACAGTAAAAGCCCATTTCCTGGAAAAGGGTCCAACTTGGAAAGTGCCAAACGTGGGATTTCATTTTCCTAGCAGGCAGCATCTGGAAGAGCCTCGAAACAGCACAGCAGAAAAAAAAATCCAGCTGTACCCTTCGGAGACCGAGACGACATTTTTACAATGAAGTCTACGCCTTCTTGCGCAAGCAACGGGGGGGGGGGGGGGGGGGGGGGGGGGGTTCTCTCTAAGCTCAGGAAAATGGCATCAAATCCCCCTTGTGAGGAGCCCACAGTAGAAGTTGCGCCATTTTCCGGGTCCACGAGTGGCATTTGATGCAACTTTGCTGTTCCCAGCTGCAGATGTGGACGCTGGTTGGAATGCAGTCGGCTCTGATTCATGGCCTCCAGACGCAAACGCAATTACATGCAGGATGAAAATGGATCCCTCCAAAGTGGGGTTTCATTTTCCCGTGTATAGAAACAGGAAAAGGAGGCCATGCTTGAAGAAATCTCTTTGTAAGAAAACACAACTCAATCTGTGTCAAGTGAATTTGGTGAGATTACCGTGTGATTCAATTTGGTAGCTTTTTGTCATTGTTTACTCAGAATGGAACAACATGTAAAAGCTCTCCAAAGCCCAAACAATTCAAGTTAACTTGAATGAAAGAAACAAGTCATCTGCAATATCAAACCGATTTACACTGATTCATAGCTGGGGTGCATCGCTCCAAAAAGATGAATCGTTGATTGGTTCAAATTGGTTTTGATTACACCCCCAGTAAAAATATTATGAAATCGATCTAAAAATAGATCAATTTCAAAATACTAGCTCCCTATTGTTTATTATTATCATTAATTATTATTATTATTATTATTATTGTAAATTAACTAAATAGTTCAAATTGATCGGCCATCAGATTTTTAACTCATTCACTCACAGCTATTTTCACTGAAGCAAGCCCCTTCGCTCATGGCTGTTTTACTGGATTTTGACTGATTTTGAGCCACAGAATATTGTGTTTTATGGCTATAAAAACATGGAACCTACCAAAAGAAAGATTAGAGTCTCTTCTTTCATCAAGGAAAAAAAAAGTATATTTCTGTCCGTTTCTGTTTTGCAGCAATTGGCATTAGAACAGAGCTAGGTTTCATCATTATTCACCAATTTGTTTAAAACAGTGAGGAAAAGAGCTTTTTGCAACATGGCCCTGGTTGATGTCATACACTGCTGCCACCTGCTGGCCGTTTTTGTAATAACTACCATTGCTTCTAGTGTTCTCTTCAGTTCAGAGGCTGCATCAAAGCCTTCTGTATGCTCTAGCATTAAAAAACAAACAAACAAAAACAACGGTATAAATACGTTTTTAGGAGCATGCTAATTTTTAAAATAGAACGTATTAATACGTTTTTGGGAGCAAATTAGTTAAAAATGACAGATAGTGATGTTTGTCAAAATTATGAATATATAATCAGTCCGGCTATCTGCTTTGTATTTCATATTCGATGTAAAGTGTGTCCGAGGTGTGGATTTGAAGAGACCAAGTCCCAAACCACCACAGCAGTTAAGACCTCAAGCTGTGCCCAATCACTTGTCACTCTTGAACAGGTCAAACTTAGTTTGGCCTCATTCCACATTCGCAGCTGCTGGGGAAAAAAAAAAAATTCTGGCAGTCAAGCTTGTCAGGGATTTGAATGGATTCCACCATAAAAGACGCGAATGGATACACACAATTGAAGTAGGGTGGCCTTTCAACATGAGCGCATCCAAGCTCTCCTCACACAGACGACTTTCACAAAAACAACAATAACAACAAAAAACATACCTTCACAACACAACCGGGTCATCTGATGGATGCAAAGACGACTCCAAAACTGAATGTTGGCAGTGCTGGCACAGGCTCAGGCCTTTCCTGAACTTTTTTTCTTCTTTGTAAAAAGAGAAGATGACACGAGATGTTAAACACACATAACGCAGAAAAAAAGCTTTTCAACTTACCTCCAGTAACGTGCGCTCTACTGCTCTCCACTTCCTCCTCCGCCTGCACCAGTTCTGCTCGCACTTGTCATTTGCATGACAAACACAGGCAGCTTTCCCACAGTGACCCGCTAAATTCAGGTGTGATCTTGTATGTTTGTTTGATTCTCAAATTTACAGATGCTCCTGTGAGGAAGGCAACATCTGGCAGGGTGCAGATACCAACAAAAGCCAACCAGGACATTTAATAGACAACTATGGGACTGGTCGCTTCGATATGTAAAGACGGCGACCAGTCGGTTGCAGGTGAATGCGTGCGATTCTTGCAGTGCCTTTGGGCCACTTTTACATCCGTTTTTTTTTTGTTTTTTGTTTTTTTTTTAAATGTGGAAGTGGTATCGTTTTATCACCGTCGGCTGGACGGCAGGCTTTTTATTTCAGGTTGGTGACAGGAAGTGACGCGGTCTCGCTCCAAACCGCACTTTTGATGATTTGTATATCGCTCGCTCGACCAACTCGCGCTTCCTGACGAGAAAGGGCAACCTAAAGCAGGAAGTGGACAAGAAGAGAAGTTTCTCCTATGGGGGCGGGTATCACGGGGTGGGGGTTGTTATGACATTTAAAGTCAGCGGGCCCCAGGTAGGCCTATTCTAAAAATAGCTCACCACCATGAAACTATTGTGATTTCCCAGGAATGCTGAAGTCGTGATCATTTGAGAATATCAACACTGGAAGATAGAAATAAAATGTTATATATTTAATTGTATTACTATTTTCGGCGTGACCGGCCTTCCTTTAGTATTTGTTTAACTTTACAACAGAGAAAGCTGCAAATCTTGATCAATTTCACACCTTTTGGGTGTGGGGGCTAATCATAAATATATACAAACATAAATAACAATCAGTCGATTTTATTAAACCGATTTTTGACTACTGTATTTTAAAAAGCACCTAGTATCAGACCCGCATAAATAATACTGTCCTATGATTAAACGGTGATTTCTTATTTTTCCGAACTGTGTTTTCAAACTGGCAGCCCTTTCGCATTAATTAGTTCCCAAGAAGTGGTGCTGAACTTCAAAAAGGTTGCTGACCTTTGCCGTAAACATTTGATTTGAAACGGAAATCCCAATGTCATGTTTTTAGTGTCAAGAAAAAGGCGTGACTGCACTGCCCTCTTTTGGTTGTGCTACACAACTGCAGCCTCCAAGTCAGCGTTGCACCCAAAACGTCCATTAGCGGGCAGTAACATGCGCTAATTGGAAAAAAAGTACCGGTATTTGGACGCTGAATCGCTCCATCAGCCTTTAGTTGTGGATCTAAACGACGAGACCTGACGTATAATCGGCAAAATGGATGAACAACAAATCAGATGCCTTTTCTGTAATTACTTTAAAGTATAAAACGTTTTTTTATTTGTTCTTCCAAACACAAAAATGGCAGAGATGATGCAAAACCTCTCGTACCTGCCTGGTCTTTTTGCTTCTGCTCATCTCCTCATCTCTTCAGATCCTCTCCTAACTTCCTGCCCTTCTCCGCCCCATCATGACTCTTTTATTTTATTTTAATTTATTTATTTTAACTCTTGGGTCCTTCAGTTCAAACCCACAAATCTTTATCATCTCAGCAAATCTTTCCATGTTCTCTCATCTCCTTCATTTCCCCTCATATTCTCGTATCTTCTGACTTCCTCTAATGTCCCTTCATGTCCCCTCATCTCCTTGTATCCTCACTTTGACCCCATCTCCTCATTTCCTAACATGTTCCTCTTGTGTCTCGTCAGTCCTTCATTCCCATTGTGTCGCCGTAGTTCCTGCGAGGTTGTCGCATCTCTTTGCGTCTTCTCGTCTGCTCAGTTCATCTCTCACGTGATTGCTTCCCGAGTTCCTGAGATGTTCCCCGACCTACAGTGGTCCTAAATGTTGCTGAGACTGTGTGCGGTGGTGAGAGCGACGATCCTGTCCCCTCCTGTCAGCTTGGCGAGCAAAGACTCTCTGAACTTGTGGCACATGAGGAAGTAGATGAGGGGGTCCAGGCAGACGTTGACGGCGGATAGGAAGAGCGTGGCCTCCTTGGCCTGGAAGAGTAGGAATCGCGAGGGCCGGCCGAAAGCGGACGCCGGCATCTGGCTGAGCGTGTAGGGCACGCGGCAGACGTGGTAGGGCACGAAGCAGACGAAGAAGACGGCCAGGATGCAGAAGATGCTGCGGTTGGACTTGCGCCGGACGTGGCCGCTGTCGCGCTTGACGCGGCGGTACGAGCGATAGATGCGGCGGGTGATGGCGGCGTAACAGAAAGCCAGAACCAGCAGGGTGAGCCAGAAGAGGCCCACGCTGAAGAAGGTGGACACCCTGTGCCACTGGACCCCCAGCGGGCTCTTTAGCCTCATGCAGTGGCGGGACGTGACCTCGTCGGCTGGCCGGCTGGTCAGCACGGCGTTGGGCAGCACGCACAGGGCGAGGAGGCTCCAGGCGAGCAGAGCCAGGAGGCGGGCGGCGCCGACTCTCTGCAGGAAGTGGGCCGACGTCAGGCGCACGATCTTGACGTAGCGCTCCAGGCTGATGAGGCCCATGAAGAGGATGCCCACGTACATGGATGAGTAGAAGAGCACCGACGTGTAGCGGCACATGACCACGCGCAGGCGCCAGCCGCCCACGCCCAGTCGCAGCGCCGCCCGGAAGGGGAAGGTGGCCACCATCAGCAGGTCGGCCACCACCATGTTCTTCAGGTACACTACCAGCGCCGAGTCGCTGGGCACCCGGAAGAAGATCCAGGCCGCCGCGCCGTTGAGCGGCGCGCCTACCGTGCAGAGGAGCAAGTAGAGCCACGGCAGCACCTGATCCGTCAACGCGCCGCTCACGTCCGATTGGTTGACGGCGGGCAGGTGGCTGGAGTTCAGAGGATCCATCCCTGAAAAGACAACACACACGTCAAATCTAGGCAGATGCACGCAAAGGGAACATTTAGGGTTGTTTTTGATGGAAGTCCAAAACTGCCAAAATTAAAAATAAATGAATAAATAAATGAGTGAATGACATATATACAAAATTAAATCCCAAAAAATAAGAGTAAAAATAAAAACGGATATACAAAAATAAATAAAAAGAATAAAAAAAGGATATCCAAAATTAAATAAAAAAATAAAAATAAAAACAAAACTGGATATATAAAATTAAAAAAACTAATAATAAAAACAAAACCGGATATCCAAAATTAAATACAAAAAAAATAAGAGTGAAAATAAAAACGGATATACAAAAATAAATACAGAAATAATTAACAACATTCAAAAAATAAATATAAATGTGGAAATAAAAAAATAAATAAATAAAAAGTACAAAAATAAAAAATAAAAAGATGAATGTTTTGGAATGATGGAAAATGGTTTTGGGCTTGGTTTGTTTTGGGTCACCTACTTTTCTTTAAAGACCAAGCAAACCCGACCACGTCGTCAACTTCATATTACACAAACATGTCAAAACAAGAAAGCTGCAGAAGTTCAAGTATCTTGGGGTTCACGAGTGAGTGAAGAATGGATCGTGAGATCAAAAAGGACATGAGGGAGAGACGTCTCACTCTCTCTCAATCTCAATAGGAGTTGGATGAAGTGGTTGAGGAGAGAAAAATCTGGACTTCCCATCAGATCAGAGGATCTTGTTGTGAAGACCTTTGAGACTCTTTTGTGATTAAGGGCTATTTAAAAAAAAAAAAAAAAAAAAAAACTTGACCTAGGTATCAGCCTCAAGGATCCAAGAAAAGGTTCAAGATCAAAAGCATGAAAATGGCTGAAGTTGCTGATGTCAGTTCCATTCATTGCCAATGTGTTGATTGATCATCACATTTTTGGTGTTCTTCTACTCTCTTACTTGAATTTCTTTTTCACTCAATGCAGGATCATCTGATCTTATCTTCAATCAGGAAGTACAAACAATGTGTCCCATCATGTGTGCAAAACTTGACATTCCAAAGCAAGCAAACAAAAATTCCCTCATTTACCAAGCGGCCATTTGTGAAGTGTGATTGATGGCCGGCCAACACACATTTCCTTCTTCCGCTGACCACACAGGTGGACAAACACGACAAGCTGAGGATGGACCACAGCACGCCGACTTGGTCGGCCTCCTCGTCGTCCTCGTGCCAAGCCAACACTTGACGTGAACCAACACATGACGAATAGCGGCCATCATCAGATGTTATTTTGCTATTTTGGATTTGACGTGAAACAGCTGGACAACTTCCACTTGAAATAGTTTCACATCGCGACGGAGTTACAGAATTTCCCAGAAACATTTTTATCTTTCACTGAGTGCTTTTTTTTTTTTTAAATACACGGTGACCCCATAAGGACGTCGGTCAAGTACAACCAGACAACGGAAAAGGTTTGGAATGTTTGTAGCCGCAGAATTTAATTCCCTCCCACGGTATGAATAATCTAAAGTTTAAAGACTTTTTTTTTTCCCCCCCCCCCCAGTGTGAGGTACCACACAGCAGTGACTTTCACTTTTGGACTCCATCATCATCATTATCATCAATATCACTCAAAAAAAAAAAAAAATCAGTCCCTTCTTTGATAAATAAATGATATTTTTCTCTCACACTATTGTGTAAATAACCGAACTAGCCTGCACACTGTTAATGAGCTTGATCATAAATTGACATTTGTGAAAAATGTCAGTAGCTCTCCATCAACTTTTAGGGAGGTCAGATACATAAAATGTTCCTTTAAAGTTCTGCATGCAAGAAGAAGTCTACTCACCACACAAACATAAAGCAAGCAGCAGGCCTTGAGTCTTTTTATGGGTTGTCTCCTCACTTTGTGTCGTCGTCACGTTTGCGTTTGCTCTTTTTTTCTGCGGCGTCCGATGTCCCTCCCCCACGTGGTCTCTCGCTCTCTCTCTCTTTACTCCACCAAGCCAGCGAACTTGAAAAAAATTGAAATGTGTCACTGTCACAGCAAACCTTTCAGTGATGTCTAATTCATTCAGTGCAATCATGTAAGCTAGCGGTAATTTCTTAAATTGAAGCAAACCAATTATTTTGAGTGGTTGGTCAAATTAAAATGATTTGATTAATTAGGTACGGGTAATAATCGTCGTCAGTTTAACCTCTTGTGTATTTGAACCCACAACCTCTGAAATGTGTGGCAGACCAATAACCGTGCCTTCTGTTTTGTTTCGAAAGTTGAACAAAATAGCAACTAGTGCTTCTCAATTAGTTTTTACTCAATGCAGGAAATTGAATTTCAAATGGCTACTGACATGTGTGGCCGAACCTTCTTCACATACACGATTAATGTGCACACAACATCATATTCGCAGACAGAGGGCGGGAAATTGGAACCCGAATCCAGTATGAAAACTATTGGCCAGAGGCTTGCAGGAGTACTCGTTGCGAACAGCTAAAGTGTTCATCTGCTAATTACAAGATATTTGAGTCATAAATGGTCAAATAAAAAGACAATTGTAAAGATATTTTTGGGCACATTTTTACATGGAGCAGCTTTAAGCGATTGAATGTTGTGTGCGACTAATTTATGACTTCACATTTGGGTTGTAAAAAAAAAAAGTGAATCCAGTTTAAAATGATGGTTCCTATTCAAAATGGTAAAACTATTCTACAGGATGCAGTCTAGTTGTCTGTATTCAACTTTGACTGATTATCCTGACCCAGATGAGGAAGAATCATGGATACAGACTTGTAACTATGCAGGTAGAGTAGGTGTGAACTTTTAAACAATGCACTGGCCTGCTTTGAAGTCCTTTTACCCAACTGTGGAGGAGATAAGAGGAAGTGTTCCAGACTGCTCCGCTGTTGTCACTACCCACACTGCCTTGCTGCGCAGATGAATGGCAGGAAGAGGTGTGGAGCACTCGACGAGCGCAGGAAGTGGAGCATCTCTGCTGAAACAACATCTGCACACACGCATATAAGAATGGGACGAGTCAACCTTCCTAGCATGCAACCACAAATCTAAATATACATACCGTTCTGTTTGTTTGAATTTGATCTTGTACAAAGATGTTTGCTGATTCAATGCACGCTGTCCAAAGGAACAACATACACTGTGGAAGGAGTTTCTTCATGGCCTGTTTTGCTGCCATTTCCCAAAAATAAACAGTTGGAGTGGGGCGGGGTGAAATAATGCTCACAAATCAAAACTACAACAATCCAAAGCCCAATGCTTTTCCATGAGTGAGAGCTTCCTTTCACCGAGTAAGATCGCCATTTTGACGTGACGTTGGCTAGCTTGGAATTGTCACGGTGATAAAAAGTTTGACGTTGATGCCATTTGCTGACCTCAGCTCATTTTCTTCCAGCAATCAAATGTGCGTAAAAATTAAAATAAAAAAAAGAAAAGAAAGCCAAAACACACAGTATTCTATTAAAAAAGAAACGCGTAAATGCAAATATGCCGCTAAATAAATTTGAGCTGGGGGAAAAAAAATCCGAGTCCTGCTCAAGTCGAAACTCCATGTCGTGTTTTCTGTCACACAAATCCTCCATCGCAAGATAGTCCGGAAGTGGATTCAACATGAACGGAAACTGACTCCGTCTCAGAACATGGATCCAAAGTGTTGTTTTTTGTTTTAATTATCAATGGAAGGTGTCGGGTTGATGTCTAACACGGCGAGGAGTGGTGACCTGATCCACTTGAACGTGGGCGGAAAAAGGTGAGACGGAAATGTTTTGGGCCGAGTGTCGGCTAACCGTGGCTAGCATTTAGCATCAAGATGCGTCCCAGTCCCAAGCAGCGTCAAGAAACATTCCCGGTGTCCGACAATGGAACTCAGTCACAGATTGGAATGGTTACTGTGCACTTCAAATGCTCTCAATCAACTCGAACGAGCAAACGCCTATTCTACGACACGTTTTATAGTATTTTGAATCATGCTTCGTTTGAGTGAGTCTACTTTAGCCGAACAGTTGATTTATGTCCACTATTTAGTTTAAGCCATTTTAAGCATCCAATGTAGGTCGGCGAGTTGCTTCCGTGTAGGCTCTCAGGTTGATGACAGGCATGGTGCGTGCAAGTCAACGCAGCTTTCGTCACAAGGGTGTTTGTTTATAGGTTCAGCACCTCCCGACAGACTCTCACGTGGGTTCCGGACTCCTTTTTCTCCAGGTAGGCAAACAAAACAAACGCATGCCGCCCAGGTCACGTTATACTACAGTGTTAGTGTAAAACAAAATACAAAATGTTTAAAAATAAAACAAAAAATGCAGTATAAAACAGTGATGTAAAAAACTTGTATTCACGTTTGATAAAAAAAAAAAAAAGTTGGGTGCGTAAAAATAATTAACATTTTCATATCTAGTTTTAATTAAACAATTTACCAATTGATTTAGAACTGGTAAATGTATTTGTAAAGTTGAGACTACTGGATTGACATGATCATACCAATTTTAACAGTTAATGTTTGATTCTTATAATAAACGTTACTGTTGCAACTCTGTTTACAGTCTTTTGAGCGGGCGCATCTCCACGTTGAAGGATGAAACTGGAGCTGTAAGTCAATTGGCATCAGCCGGTTCCGTTAGCATTTGTGCTGCACATTAACACCTCTTGATGGGCCGTAGATCTTCATCGACAGAGATCCTTCCCTGTTTGCACCCATCCTCAACTTCCTGCGCACCAAAGAGCTGCACCCGCGTTCCATCAGCGTGCACATGCTCATGCACGAGGCCGAGTTCTATGGCATCACACCTCTCGGTGAGCTCCTTGACCGATCCAAGTCAAGCTTTAGACAAATGGTTCACTTAAAGAACATTTTAAAAGTAACACAAGTCAGAACTAGAGGTCATCATTTAACACCCCCCCCCTGTTTAGAGTACAGTGAATATGCTAGATCCACCTGTAAAAGGTGAAAACCATCACATAGAAAGACCACGTCAATATATATTTAAAAAAAAAAACGTTTGACTTCTCTTACACGCTTTAAACACAAATGTACAACACACTACAGCTCCAACAATTGTTAAATCGACCAATGATCAATATAAAACTTGATAAGTGATTAATCATTGAGACCTGGTTTAACTTAAAATCATCAAAATCCTCATTTCAGCATCTCAACAATAAAATGTCAGATTTCTGTAGTCCTCCATAAAAGCAGACAGATTCTCTTTTTAGTTCAGCAAAATACTGCTTTTACTTAGGGGAAAAAAAAAAGTCCCTTTTCTTTAAATTAGAATTTGCATCCGCTGACCTTACATCCCTGTTTCTATGCTTTAAAATCCCTTAAATCCCATTAATTCAAAACATAATTGCAGGGTTAACACCATTAAGAACTGGGATTCAAAAAAAATAAATCTGAAAAGTGCACTAGAAAACGGGTTTACTTCTTACAGGTGCAGTGATTCGACAGATCAATTTAATAGATTTTTGATTTGTTTAGAGACCTAAAATTGTCCACTCAATTTTTGCCCCTTGACAGTAAATAGTCAAATTTGACTCCTCAATGAAAGTAGACTCATTATCAGTGTTGAATCCAACATCCTTTACATTGGAAAACAGTGATCAACACTTTTTCCTAATTTTCCGACATGTTATGGACCAAATCAGGAACAGAATTGTAAACAACTTTAAATTACGTGAGACGTGTTGCTTCCCTGCTCCAATGACATGATTGTCATTGTGTTCAGTGCGCAAGCTGCAGCTGTGTGATGAGCTGGACCGCTCCTCCTGCGGAAACGTCCTTTTCAACGGCTACCTGCCTCCGCCAGGTAATCTGAAAACACTCAGCTGACCCCTGCTGCCAAGTCATTTTGCAGTGATCAAGCGGGTCAATTTGTTGCAAAAAATACAAAAACCTAAGGGCTGCATGTCAACGTTTGTGTTGCAGCGCACCCAGCCAAGCGCCGCAACCGTCACAGCGTTGCCGGGTCCCAGTTCATGGCGGGTCGGGCAGCGCCCGGCGAGAGAGCGCCAGTGAGGCGTAGCAACACCATGCCGCCTAACCTGGGGAACTCAGGCATGCTAACCAGGGTGGAGGAGAAGGGGTCTGCTGGAGGTGGGGGAAGCGCCACAGTTTATTAAAAAAAATAAATACAAATTGTTACTTGATAGTACTTTGCTTGTGTAGGTCCATCATCAGATCCCGGCTTGGTTCGGATCATCTGCGGACATCACAACTGGATCGCGGTGGCCTACTCTCAGTTTGTGGCTTGTTACAGGTGCACAGAAACTTTATTTATACATTGATGACCAGCAATTTTCAGTGTGGTCAGTCTCATATTGACAGCCCTATTGGAGCTTTTTTTTTTTTTTACCCTTTTTGCAAGACTCACAATATTGTGTATGATTATACACAGACTTGGCAAATGCAAAACTGACCAGGAAAAAGGACGTTTGATGCTACCTTTTTCTGCTGTTTATGGAAGACTAGTGCTGATAGAGGTTTGTAAGGCACATGGAATAAGGCCAGCTATGGAGCCCCATGCTGTGAATAATTGCACAGACAAGAACAGTTTAATATTGAGAATATTTTCAAATTACGTCACATAAGCACAAACACTTATGAAATTTGCTATAAATAATTAGATATAAAGATAAACGGCAACAGTAATGTAGCGCCAACTATTGCTTTTCAAGGTTTTTGAAAGTCACGTTCAATGTTCTATTGAAAGTTTTGCAAACCAGTTCAAGATTCGGTCATTGGGAAACTTGCCATCAAGTGGTTGAGAAATCCAAAAGGTGGGTGACCTAAAAACAAGGGCAAAATGATGCAATTAGTATATAAACCAAACATTCAATAAATAAATGTTAACCAATATACAGTAAACAGGTTTACTTGTGAAATTTCATTTGAATTTACAAGAGTAAAAATTGGAGTTCAGTTTCCATAATCCACATATGAAAAGCTCAAGTTTTAAGATGCTTAGTTTCCAGAAATAAAACAATCTACATATAAAACTTGAGTTTCAAGTTGAATTTACAGAAGTGCACTTAAAAGTAGTTAACTCAAAAGATACAGTTGTGCAACAAGCTTTGAAATCAAACTTCAGAACAAATCACAGGTCCGTTAAAAATGCTGTAAATTTCTCAATTACATTTATGCAATGTTAGAGCATTCATCTTTGCCATCAAGTCTGAACAAGACATGCCATATATAAATAGACTTTACTTCCATGCTGGCCATGGTTTGAAAGGCTAAAGCTAACTTAAGGTTAGCTTCTTTTCTGCAGCTGCATGGATGATGCAAAACCGGCTTAGCCTGCAAGACAGACGAGTGACAAAAATAGAATAGACTCACCGATGAACTGAGCAACATCAAGGGGCAAAGCCAGAGTCGAGTGGGGTTACCGAGAGCTAATGTGCCACCATAGCACAAGACAAACAACACTAATCAGTGAACCAACGAGGTTTGAGCAACTCAGCCATGATTAGAGTCAACATCGAGTGGCCTTAATCCAAAACTTCCCCATCGGGAAGTTTGAATCAAGCACCAAGTAAGCTGAACCACACCGAGGACCAGCCGCAGTAGAAAACAAGCAAGCGGGCCATTAAAGAGATATGCCCGCGCAATCAAGAATACCACAGCTGGCTCTGGTTTTCACTGATTATTCTGTGGCAGAGCAGCAGGTGAGACCCAGCGGCTCTTAAAGGGACAAGCCCACGGAAAGACAAGCACAATAGTAGGCTCCAAGTTACACTGCTTTGTCCCCACCGCCAAAAAAAAAAAAAGAGAAAATTTGCTTTGCATTAAAAAAAAAAAAATCCATCAGAACATCAACTTTGATGCTAATATATTATGCTTTTATCACTCAATAACGTGAACAGTGATTTCAGCATCCAAAACAACATTGAGGATCGGCCTTTGATAGCCAAATAATCACGATTGTGCCAACAGACGAGCATCATGCAAATCCTACTCTGCTGTGGTACTTGAAGAAGACGGTGATATGCCAGCACACACTGTAGCAACCCGGCTAACCAATGTGCCAATGTGGCGGCCATGTTGCTAAGGGCAACTCTGAAAATCAGTCGTAACTAATTTGAAATTCAACTGACTTTCATGAGGGTGATCCCCCCCCCCCACTTCACTTTCCAGGGTTATATTTTATTTACTTTTTATTTTGTTTTGACATTTTTTGTATTGAGTTAGTTTGAATTCAGTTTTAAAGCAAGTTTATTAGTTTTGTTGTATCAAAAATGCTTCATTTGAGTTGATTGGTTTTAGGATTAATTTTTTATTTTTATTTTTTTAGTGCAAGATTAAAAGAAAGAGGCTCACTAGGTAGAGTGCAATAAATTAATCTACAATTCTCAGACTGCTTGACCTAGCTTCTTCTGTCCAAATGTACAGCAATCACAGACTTAACAATGCCGCAGCGAGAAGTGACGCCACTGGAGGCCATCTTACGTTGCCACTGGCTAAGCTCACCTAACTTGAATGCATCCATCCAACCATTTTCTTGACCGCTTATTCCTCACAAGGGTCGCGGGGGGTGCTGGAGCCTATCTCAGCTGGCTTTGGGCAGTAGGCGGGGTACACCCTGAACTGGTTGCCAGCCAATCGCAGGGCTAACTTGAATGTATTGACGCGTTATTTTCTGTCTCTCTGGAAAAATGGGAGCTCACTGACGGACCGACGATGCCCACGTGGAATGCACTGACACCGTTGCCCCTACTAGCTTAGCATTGCCGTAGCCCTGCGTCTATGCTTGGCGCACTTGAGGTGGCACTCGGTGTCTCAAAGCTTCGATGTGTGTTGACGTCAGGGTGAAGGAGTCCACCGGGTGGCAGCAGGTCTTCACCTCTCCTCGCCTGGACTGGCTGATCGACCGGGTGGCGCTCAACGCCAAGGTGATGGGGGTCAACAACAAGATGGTGGCCGTGGCCTCGGGAGCCGAGATCATCCTGTGGTGCATCTGCCCGGACGGCAACGGGAACGAGATCGGTGAGGACAACCTGCCCCCGGGTCCAAGACTGTCTGCTGACGTCACGTTGTGTTTTGCAGGCGTCTTCAGCCTCAACGTGCCGGTGGAGGCTCTCTTCTTCGTTGGTAACCAGCTGATCGCCACCAGCCACACCGGGAAGGTCGGCGTGTGGAATGCCGTCACCAAGCACTGGCAGGTGCTGACTCACACCATTAAAAACTCATCGACTGGCAGCCGTTTCCCAGATTGCCGTCCAGCATTTTGACTGATTGTTTCGCGTCTTTTCATGCCACACAAAATTCTCTTCTGTCACAATACGAGCCAATCAAAAGAAAGAGTCGACTGCGTACTCTTCTTTAGTAATCAGCTGTAGAACATGAGTTGCTGAAACAAAAGTTTGTGAGTGACCCAAAGTCTCAAAATGCTTCTTTTTTTTTAAATTTTTCTTGTGTCGCTTTATCAGAACCAGGATGTTGTTCCCATCAGCAGCTACGAGACGGCCGGATCGTTCCTCATCCTGGGATGCAACAACGGATCCATCTGCTACATCGGTATACAAGCCAATGAGCATTCTGTCGCTTATTATCAACACTTTTCAATGCACATATGTCAAAATGAAACATTTATCGTCTGGTGTTGGCTGTGTTTGACCCATGATACGCTCAATGTTACAAAAGCATCCAGAGAATATTTGTTATAGCCCCTTAGTAAGTGTTTTCATTGCAAATATGTGGAAATTTTGATAGCGAAAAGCTAATATTTGACTGGCAACGTTAACTGGTGGGTAGTGTTAGTTTTGTCACCAAAAACTAAACAAAAATATTTTGTTTACAGACATTTTTCACCGGACTAAAATTAGACTAGACTGGACTAGACTAAAACACTCATTAATAAACAAGAACTGGGATTAAATCAGTATGCATTTTTGTCGACTAATGAAGATGAGACGAAAATGTGCTTCACTTAATAAAATGGGCTAAAATCTATGGACATTTTAGTTCATGAACTAGAAAAAATGTTATGATTTTGTAAAACCTTGTCTCTGCTAATCTGTCACTGCGACACTGTCATGTGACACAGTGACACACCCCCTTTCAAATCTGCAACTAGCGAATGCAACATGCACAAACACATGGTACAGACAGGAGGTGAATTCACCGTGAAAGGTTTAAAAAAAAAAAAAAAGTAAATTATAACGTAACATTAATCCAACGGCTATAACATCCCAACAATAACGTTAATCTGAACGCTAACTAATTGCGGCTAATTTACTAGCTCATAGCATGGAGTCACAGTAGCCACTTGTTTATATGCTGCAATAGTGTGTGAAGTTATTTTTCATCAAAATGATGAAAGAAAATTTTTATGTGAAATAGTTTTAGATCCGAAATGTTCTACATTATCTACTGACAAAAAAAAAATGTACAGGTGTAAAATAATTGTCCTGACTAAAATGTTGACAGTTTTTGTTGACTAAAACTAGATGAATAAAATTGTTTTTTTGGATGAAAATAAGGCAAAAATTCTAGATTTATAGTTGACAAAAAAAAAACTGGATGAGGTTGTGTGTTTGTAACTTGACTAAAACTGAGACTAAATTTAAAAATGGTGGCTAAAAGTAACATGACAGGCGGGTTAAAATGGGTCTCATGTCATGTTGGAACAGCAGAGCGAGGGTCAACCTTATAAACAAATGTCTCTGTTTTACAAAAAAAAAGAAAGAAAAATCCTTTCTGCTACACATCCCAAAATGAAGCAGGAAAAAGCTGACTGTGATTGGCTGTAGTCACGCACATTTCCGCCATGTTTGATGCAGTAAAAACACTCACGAGTGATGGACCTGAAATGTTGCCGCTAATCACAGATCACCTCGTATGAAACGTGCACGAGTGTGACGCAAACAATTGTCGCCGATGTTTCAGACGTTCAGAAGTTTCCTCTGAGGATGAAGGACAACGACCTGCTGGTGACGGAACTTTATCGAGACCCCACCGAGGACGCCATCACCGCACTCAGCGTTTACCTCACACCCAAAACCAGTATGGCCGCTCACAACAACTTGTATGGATGGAAAGCATTTTTTTTTCCATATCCTGGTTCAGGTCCATTATATTCGTATGCTCTTTGCCCTCAGCAGTACTGATTACTAGTATTGTACAACCACTTCACTTTACTCGTGACACTTTCGGCCCACGCATGAATTATATATTAATTAATATAAAGTTATTTTCAGGAGTTACAACTGCTATACTATCAAAAAATACTACTCTGAAGTATAAAATCACACATAAACAAAACACAGGCAGTGAATAATGTTGCGGCGCCGATGAACTTTGCACATTTGTACACAAGTCGGCCCTTAGAACTGCACAAAGATGTGTACACGTAGTGACATCCATAAATATTACAAACTTTGCAAACTTATTTTCACCTGCTTTAGGAGCGTATTCGTCATCACTGTCCACAGGAGTAGTTCCGAGATGGATGCTGCGTTCATTTTTAGTTCTACAGAAAAAATAATGAACAGAAACCAGATGTTAACCACAGCGGCAGATTCTAAATAAAATACGTGTAAATGTTGACCTGAAAGTGAGTTTTGCTGGATGTGGATGGTAAAAATGTTCAAACGTCCGCCACTGAACGTGAATAAGCGCTCGACGTTTTGTTGCGCTCGCCAGGCGACAGCGGCAACTGGATCGAGATCGCGTACGGGACCAGCTCGGGAGCGGTGCGCGTCATCGTGCAGCACCCGGAGACGGTGGGCTCGGGCCCGCAACTCTTCCAGACCTTCTCGGTCCACCGCAGCCCCGTCACCAAGATCATGCTGTCCGAGAAGCACCTCATCTCAGGTAAGGCCGCCCGGGAAAAACGCGCGCCGTCCTCCTAACCGCCGCCGCCGTCCCGCCCGCCCTCCAGTTTGCGCCGACAACAACCACGTGCGCACCTGGACCGTCACCCGCTTCCGGGGGATGATCTCCACCCAGCCGGGATCCACGCCGCTCACCTCCTTCAAGATCCTCAGCCTGGAGGAAGGCGACGGGCAGGGGGGCTGCAGCGCCGGCACGGAGATAGGTTAGCGTAGCGTCGGGAAAGATTTGAGTCGAGCCGCCGCCGGTTCTGAAACGCAACATCGTGACTGACGCAGGACCGTACGGCGAGAGAGACGACCAGCAGGTCTTCATCCAGCGAGTGGTCCCGGATACCGACAAACTCTACGTCAGGCTGTCGTCCAATGGGAAGAGGTATCTGTCTGTCTGTCTGTCTGTCTGTCTCTGCTTTCCACATGAAAATATTTCCAAACTGCAGACATGATCATCGCTACATGACGCTAGCTAGCTTCACGTTAGCTTCCCGTGACAACTACTACAACATTCCGCCACTAGCTGTGTGTACTTTCGCCGGTTCCGTAGTAGGGCTGGCTTTAAAAAAAAACAAAAACATAGAAATTTAAAATAATCAATAGTGAATAGATTTTGCCTCTAAAACCATGAATTGATTATTTTAATACCTCTTTTTCCCATAAATTAACAACAAAATAGAATTTTAAAGGCCAAATTTTGTTGTATCTTACTGTTTTCTATAAATGTATTATTTATGTGAATTTAAATGTATTTTCTTACAATTAAGAAAACATTTTCATCTCATCCTTGCTGATGTCAAAGTTTGTATAACATTATAATGTATGTTATTTTCATTAATAAAGAAATCATTTAATCAGTTACTGCCTCTGCAAAATTACATTTGGAATTTAATGTTTGTGGGGGTTTTTTTTTATCACGTCTTTGTTATTTAAGAAAGATTGATGTGCCATAATTCACCAATATTGGATTGACCTAAGTCAATCAATCAAGCAAGCAATCAATCAAATCAAATCAGAAAAAAAAATGATTGAATCAAACTGAACTCTTATTAATCAAAATTGAATCAATTGAGGACGTTTTAATCAATACCCAGCCTCTAGTATAAAACATATCAATGTATTTTTTTTCTTTTGCCAATATCTGTAGCCTTTAAAAAATAAATAAGTAAATAAAAAATAAATAAATACTAAAGCCGATGTATTCTCCCAATTCTAAACAGCTGAAAATGATGTGATTGTATCCATTGAGGACGACAGAAATCTGAGAATATTGTTATAATAATGTTGAGGCTGACTTTCCAAATATTTGGATGGGTTTAAGTATTGTAATCGAGTAATAGTTTGGAGCCATTTTTTATTTAAAATTGTCCAAATCTTCTGATTTCAGCATATCAACAGTAATTGTTGACTGATTTCTGTAGTAGTGAAGACCGATTATATTCCGTGTTTAATCAAAATAAGACATTTGCAAACTTTGGAAAACAGTGACCGTCTTGTGTGTGCGCGTGTGCGCCAGAGTGTGCGAGGTGCGCTCGGTGGACGGCACGTCCATCACGGCGTTCGTGGTGCACGAGTGCGAGGGCTCGAGTCGCATCGGCTCGCGGCCGCGCCGTTACCTGTTCAGCGGCCACGCCAACGGGAGCATCCAGATGTGGGACCTCACCACCGCCATGGAGATCGCCGGCAAGGTGGACATCCGAGGTGAGCGGGGGGGAGGGAGGCACGCGTCCGCCGGCCGTCGCCTCCTTGCCGGCGGGCTGACCTCCGATTGGTTGTCTTGTAGCGCTGGGCGGGCCCACGGAGGAGGAGCTGCTGGAGCTCTTGGACCAGTGTGACCTTGCTCTCACCAGAACTCCTGACAGCACACCCAGAACCTCCACATGCAGGTACACACGCACACGTTAATATGTCATCATATCAAAACAATGACCGAGAGCCGTGCAATTCATCAAAATTCAATTACATTTACAATTATTACACTCCACAGTTACAAAATTATATTCGTAAAAATATTTTAATACTAATTTTGAGTCGTTTACATTTATATATTTGTACCTTTTTAAAATGTTAAAATAACTCTATTTATTTATTTTATTTTATTTATTAAATTTAGCTTCATCCAAAAGGAACTTTTATAATTATAGTGTTTCAAAGAATTCTGTCTGAATAATTTTAGTGTTCCCTCATTTATCGTGGGTGTTACGTTACAAAAACTACCCGCAATAATGAAAATCTGCGTTGTTTTGTTTTTAAATTCCCGTTAATTATATATATTTTTTCATTTTGGTATGCTTTTTCATTCATCATACATGTTCTTTTTTACATTCATTTTTTTCCATTAAAAGTATGTTTGTTTGTTTTTTTAAATGTACTTTTATAGTATACAGTACAGCACAGTATATATTTTTTCCCATTTATTATATATGTTTTTTCGTTTTGGTATGATTTTTATTTTATTTTTTTATGAATGTGTTTTCATTCATCATTTTTTTTTCCATTTACAGTCATTTTTTCCATTAAAAGTATGTTTTTACAAATTTACTTATTACATTATATAGTGCAGCACAGTATATATATATTTCTTCATTTATGATATATGTTTTTTGGTTCCGGGCAAACACACACACACACACAAAAAAACCAAAACAAACAAAAAAGCACGTTGTAAAAAATTCTGCGAAACACCGAGCCCGCAAAAGTTGAACCCGCGATAAATGAGGGAACACGGTATATTTATGTTCAAACATTTTCTTTTTTTGTACCAAAAAATACATGATCGTCATAATCGTGATTTCACTTATTTCCAAAATAATCGGGATTAATATTTTCTTCATAATTATAATATATTTTTGACATAAGTGTTGTCCTCATTAAGCACCATTAAACTGGAGTGAGTGCCTAAATCAAGGGAGACGATGTAATTCATTTAATGTCCATAAAATACAAGATATTTGTGCGATTAAATTTTAAATGTCGTTTCATGCGCATGCGCACGTCGATGACGATGTCATTCACGTGATTTCCTGTGTGCGCTTTCAGCCTTTCTTCAGGTTTGTGCGACGGCCCTCGAGCGGATCGAACATACTCCGCCGCAGAAGCAAGAGGCGGCGCTTCACCCTGCGGCAGCCTTCCTCGCCAAGCTCCGCACCCAACCCCCCTCGCCAAGTCGGCGGTCCCGCCAGCCTCTCTCGCCTTCGCCGCCTACGGACCCCAGCACCTCCCCGGCTCCAGCCCGCGCCCCCGCCGGCAGTCGGAGCGAGGCCGGGCCCGCGGGGGCGAGCGTGACTGCGGGTGGGCCCGCAGGGGCAGTTTTGTGGAGCGCTGCCAGGAGCTGGCCAAAGGTTCCGAGGCGGCCGACGGCGCCCGGCGGAGTCTGGCTGTCTGCGGCGAGCTGGAGGCGCGCTTTGGCCTGAGGTCGCCCGCCACCTTTCCTGCGACGCCCGCCCCTCGCCACTCGCCTTCATCCCTGACGCCGTCGCCCACGTCGCCATCGCAACGCACGACCGCCGCGCCCTCGTCCCCCACCGGCCCGCCCTCCGCCTCTACCAGCCCCACGCGCTCGCAGACGCCGGCCCCGGCGCGTCGCAACGCCGCCTCCCCTTCGGCGGATGTCGCCTCTGCAAGCGAAAGTTCGCCCGGCACGGACAGCCCCGCCGCCGTACCGACGAGCAGCCCCAAAGCGCACATGAACGAGACCAGCTTCTGACAGACGCTGTGACATCAACGTGCACGGAACTGCCTGTGGCTACTTCCTGTTAGCTTGCAACGGTTACCACATCAGCAACAAAGCCAGCAGAAAACAAAAAAAAAAAAACATGACGTTGCAAGTGCTGCCTGTCAATCAAAACAATTTCCTCGAATGGCCCCTCCGCTCGTGAATATAAACTGCTAGCATCGCTAACCGTTAAAGGTAGCAATAAAGGTGTTTATCGGTGCAAGTGTTTGCACGTGGGAATCAATGTTTTGTTTTGTTGCCTCCAAGTGCCCAAAATAACACTAAAGTCTGTTTTGTTTTTTTTGTCACGTTTATCATTGATATTTTGTAAATGAAAAAGACTTTCTCCTTCTGTTCTTTATAAAAATAAAAATAAATAAATAAAGGGATTTCTGGAACCAAGTGCAAGCACCTTTTATTATTATTATTATTATTATTATTTAAAAGAAGTTAAATTTGGTCAAATAGAATTTGTGTGTGCATGGGGGTGGTTGTTTCAACATTGATCTATATGATACGACTGGATAGCCGATAGGCCAAGACTTTTGAGGTCACGTGGCTGCCATATTGCTCCTCCCAAGAATCATTTCTCGGCATACGATCCTATACATTTACAGTATCGAAATTGGAGAACATTTGAGACAGTACTTAGTAGAAACAGCATGATTTACGGTGTTTTAAACTTATTAAACATAAACAAGAAGACTTAAGACATTTTACAACTTGCCTTAAATACATGTATAAATTACTAATGATGTTTAGTATAGGAGGAAACGTGTATATTTATTTAAATTCAAGAATTATAACTAATTAACAAAAAAAAGCCTCTGCCGAATCTAATATTGGAGTCTAAAGAAGTGAGCCATAAATGAAAAAGGTGGTCTTCAAAACTTTTTTTTTTTTTTTTTTTTTTTTTTAATTGTTAAAAAAATAAATAAATAGTGGCCAACACAGCACAAACCCCCCCACCCCGCCTCCGGCCTTATACTAACTGCCTACGAGCTGTATATATCTCATCTGTCCATAAGTGTGCTCGCGAGGTGGGAGTAACAAGATGGCCGCCCTGTGACTTCAACAGCTTGCACTGGCGCTTATGGGCTGTCAGCTAGCCAGTCGTTTCGCCATTGGCAGCTCGCCATTACTGCTAAATTGACGTGGCTTCTTGACTGCATTACAAAATCTAAAAGAGTGAAGGAAATCATTCATTTGGAGTGAAAACAGTTTTACTTTCAGTGTCACTGTTGAAAAACAAAAACTGTTAACAATACTAATTAAGCAAATTCTATTAGCGTCTTAACTGGGCTAACAGAAATGCTAACGCTAAACTCTGCTTCCACCTCCGCTCGGACTTCCTGAAGGTCGTTCGAGTCCAGCTCATATGCTGCAGTGTTAGCGTGTCCACACCGCTTTGGACCGGCTCCATCCGGTCCAGTCTAGTCTAGGCGGGCACGCAGTGGTTGAGCCTGCGCGACATGACGTAGCCGCGCTGACACACGCATCGGAAGGAACCGTCCGTGTTGACGCAGCGCGAGTTGACGCAGGGGAAGTCCACGTCCGCGCCGCCCTCGCACTCGTTGACGTCTGCCAACAAAAGGCAACAACTGTCTGTTAACGAGGCGGGCCGACAACCATCTTTGAAACAGGCACGAGCCTCACCGATGCACGTCATGGTGGTGGCGTCCAGCCGGTAACCGTGGTAACAGTCGCAGGTGTAGCCCTCATCCAGGCGGATGCACGTGCCGTTGTCGCAGCCGTCAAGAATCCCGCAATCGTCCGCCGCGCTCAGGCCGGCGAACGCGTCGTAGCGCCCTGAAAAGCGCACGTACGGGATGATGTCATAACCGTTGCACTCTATTTGGAGGCCCAAATGTTTTTTTTCCCAATTGAATAATAAATCAAAATGGTGTCAAAAGGAAGCGGGGGATTGACTTTCCCTTTAATGAAATGCCAAAATATTGGGGGGAGGGGGTGAGGAAAAATCTGGGAACCCCGCTAAAAAGGTTCCCACATTTAAAATGGTAGAAAATAATTTTTTAATACTGGATGATATTACACACAAATATTGGAAATAGGAGTGTGATGATATACCGATATCAGGATAAATCGTGATAATTTGTCTCACGATAGATTATTGATATGCCTACGTAATTATCGCGATATTTGTAGTTAATATTCAGCCACTATAATGGCTCCATTGTTCATTACTTATTGAGCAATTACTTGGCGGGCCACTTGCCTCATAACAGTGGTGGGGAAATGGACGGAAGTTTTCAGGTGAAAAAGACTCATGAGCTTGGTTTTATATTTATATATTTTTTTATTATTATTATTATATTATGATTTTTTTTATATTATTATTATTATTATTATTATTATTATTATTATTATATTGTAGATTATCGTGGATTTATGACCTGACCAATATATCGATGATCGCGGTATCGTCATATCGTGAGATAATCGTTATTGTGAGCCTTGTATCGCGCATCGTATTGTATCATGAGGTACCCAGAGGTTCCCACCCCTAATTGGAAAAATGGTGAATAGAAATGCCAGAAAAAAATGAACAATATTCGACCAAAAATTTATTATTATCAGGGAAAATTGAAGGAGTGGGGGGATGTCAGAATTGAACCCTCCTGTTATGTTGCAGTGCAGGTCAAATTAATTCACCAGGTTGGAAAATCTGCTATTGTTTTCCATTTTCATTTTATTTTTTATTTTTTAATATTAAAAACATTGCATTGCGTTATATGATATATATATTTTTTACCATTAATCATTAGAATGGGTCACATTGACCCATCATATTTGTGAAGAAACAAACATGGGTAGTAAGACTTAAAGAAAACAAATGAAACAAAAAAAATCTCTTTGCAATGTTGTGCACTCACGCTCATACAGCCTCCTGGGGGAGGCGGGAGGGGGGAACGGCGGTCCGCGCCCCCAAGATTCGCCCTCCTCCTCGTCCTCGTCCTCGTCGAAAGGTAGCGGAGCCAAGCGGAGAGGAGGCGCGCCCGGCGGCGGCGGTCCGGCTCCGAACGGACGGCGCAAGGGCGAGCCGTCGTAGTCTCTACCCGGGTAATAGCCCACGCTGTGTGCAACACAACACGCAATCATTTGGGAAACTACAGGCACTTGTGTACTTGAAAATAAACAATTACTCAAAAAAAAATATACAAAAACAGAAACAAAACATTAGATGAGAAATACAAAAATATGAGAAAAAATATGACTTTAAATATATAATAAATATGTACCGTAATAAATAGTACTTCAAAGAGATACTTGACTCATTCAGATATTTTCAGCAAGAAGTTCATCTTGTATATTTGAAAATTTGATTTTTTTTATGTACAACTAATACTTTTTGCCACTTTTTGTCGACTGAAAATGACATCATCATGGCTCTGTTTGCAAACGTCACATGACCAAAGCCAGAAAACAGGTGAGCTGTGATTGGTCGTTACCTGTTACCCGAGCACCTGTGATGTTATTTTCAGTCGACAGCAAGTGGCAAAATGTGTTTTTTAAGCTATTAATTGTACATGAAAAAATAATAAATTGGTCGAATTAATTCTAGCTAAAATATGAACTTTTTCTTGTTGAAATGGATAAGTGTGTTAAGTATCCCTTTAAAATTGTATTTAAAAAAATGGAAACATATGAACTGGAAAATACATAAATATTCAGAGTAAAAGAGTAAAGAAAAAAATGGGTCAGTTGAAAAAAAGTTACTCATTAAAAATGCACAAGTCTTATATGAAAAATGGAATACACAAATGTTACAAAATAATATATATATATATAATATAAATATAAATACAAATATGAGGACAAAATGAAAATATTACAGAATAATATGTAGTGAAAAAAATGTGTGATATTAAATTCAATAACTACTAAAATATTAGATTAGATTAGATTAGATAGATAAAACCCTAAGTGTTAAAATAACCATATTTTTCATGTTTTAAGAATTGTATAATGGGCAGGACCCTTGTGAGGATTAAGCGGTCAAGAAAATGGATGGATGGATAATGGACAGGAAGCACTACTGTGGCACAATGACTGTTGCCCCTATTTTCCTGTAAAGTGAAATAATGTTGGCGCGGTCGGGCGGGAAACTAACTTTTGCTCTGAGCATGACATCATGCTCATGATCCTGGCCGTGCGCGTCGCTGGCGTCCATTCCGAGTTTCGCCAGAGGGGTCACAAATGTGCAAAAACGCTGAATCCTGCGTCATGGGCCTTTAAAACCAATTTTCCCGATTTCACGAAAAAAAAAGAAAAAAACTCTCCCCTTTTAAAAATACTAATTAAAAAATAAAACTTTACTTAAATAATGATTTAATTAAACCGTATGACATAAAAGTTCGATAAAAATGTTCCCCAGTAAAAGTTTTAAAAAGACAATTTAAATGCAAATATATTGAAGTGAAAAGTGAGCTGAGGCAGAAATTCTTTGGCCAACCACAAGCGTAGCAATCTTTGACAATCAGTGTTTTGTTTTGTTTGTGTGCGTGTCTTTGTTCCTACTCAAAGCGTGGGGGGCCAGGGTAGGTGTCATCGTCACTGCCGCCCCCTACTGGAGAGTAGTCGTCGTAGTCGGTGGCGGGAAGGACATCCGGGGGGAAAAATGGGGGACCTTGGGGGGTAGACATAAATCATAAATAACCTCAGTGAGCCACTAGCTGCTTCAACAAGTTGAAGAACTAAGTTATGATTACAGTGAACATCTCCAAAATGAGGTCATGTGTGCGCCGGATGGACAATGACAAAAAAAAAACTGTGTATGATTGGCATGTTTTTGTATATGAAATTAATATTTTAATAAATAACAATTGTCAATTTTTATTTTGTAGTTTATAATTAATCGAATGAGAAGCTCAATCATTGAAATCAAATATGAGAGTCAAAACGTCAGAACATGCAACCACCATCCTCATCAGTAGGTGGCAGTAAGGAGCCATTAAGCTGCTTTGCCAACCGTCAATGGAACAACAGGGAAGGAGAATACATTAGGTACACCAGTGTGAGTGGGAAAAAAAATAAAAAAATAAAATAAATCAGTTTGTACCTCTTCCTGGTCCGAGCGCTTCCGGTCCAGGCGGGTCAGGGAAGACAGCAGGAGGGAAAGAACTGCACAGGCTGCCAAAGTCATCTGTGGAAACAACAGACATCATCATCATCATAACTTGAATCAAACAGCACTTTTTATGTTTAGTGCCATCTAGTGGTGAAATATATAATATATAACTACAGCATTTGGCACGCTAAGGAAACCCATGTTATGTTTGAATAAATAAATGACTGTAAGCAGCCGATCATTTCGCGCACTGTTTTGAAGTCCCTCGCAAAAACAAAACAAAAAAAAGGACAAAAAAAAAAGGAAAAGCGGAGCTCGCTACCAGAATCGGTTTGCGGGCACAGCGCGCACTCCATGCCCCAGCCCTGGCCGTAGAGACAGCAGCAGTCGCTGAAGGTGACTTGCGCCCCCAGCAGGGGGCTCTGGCACATCAGATCGGCACTCACCGTCTGCCAGCACACCGACAAGTTCTCATCTGCACACACACATATACATATACATATATATATAGTCAACATCAATTGTTAAACATATTGATATCGCTCTGTCATACTACTTGGACAAAAAAAAATAAAAATAAAAAAAGCAATTGCGTTTACATTAGCTTCAGAATTGCACAAGATGCAAATTGTGCAAAAGTAACACTTTCATAAGGTCATGTCCTCCATTTTTTTTAAAGACACGGATCTAACTGAAACTGCATTTTACATTTACAAAATTAACTAAAACTAGCTATAATTATGGCGAAAATATCCTCCATTTTAGTCTTTGGTAATTACTATAATTTTACTCAGCCAAAATGCAGCGCAAGGTAATAAATGCGTTACTTTTTTCCATGTTACCATGGTGTTTATTAAATATTGCACACAAATATACACTTTTTAAATAACAAAAACTATTACTAAAACTAACTAAAACAAAACAAGCATTTTTTTTTAAATAACTAAAGCTAATAAAAACTAACAGAGCCGCCCTGAAAACAAATTAAAACTAACTAAATAAAAAAATAATAAGAATAAAAAAAACCTCAAAATGAAATAAAAACGAACTAAAATAAAAATTCACAAACTCGAATAACGTGACGTACCGAGGGTGAGGTGAGAGGCGTTGACGCACTTTCGTTGCGTGTTGTCCAGCACGAGAGGCGGCGGGCAGCTGCAATAATATGAACCCAACGTGTTGACGCACGAGCCTCCCTCGCAGCTCTCCTGCTCGCACTCGTCCAGATCTGAATGCAAACACAAAAAAAGCTGAAACTGTGGCTGAATGGAAGGAAAATACAACAATTAAAAAAAAATCCGTCAAAGAATAAAAAAACTGTCAAGTTAGGAACGGTTCAATGTAAAACAAAACTTTGCCTGTTGTCTGACAGATTTCTGTTGCTGTTTGGAATCACAACATTCAAAACTGACGCTTGAGGAAGCGGAGGAAAGCAGCCAACCACAAACAAGCAAGAAAGCAACCCACCAATCAGGAGCAGATGTTCGGACAACTGAATTTGCATGTATTGAATATTGAATATATATTGTAGTTTGCCCCCACAGGCAGCTTGGATAGAAGGAAAAGGTTGTTGAGTCTCCGCCCAGAAATGTCCCGGTAAAGCCAAAACAAATCCTTCCGACTACACCTTGAAAGGCTTGAACCTGGTTGGCTGCTGTCCTCGGCTTCCTCGAGTGTCAGTTTTGAACGTTGCGTTTACAAACAGCAACGGAAAACCGTCAGACGGTACCTTTAAAAAAATAACACATTACAAGCATTTGTTTGTTTTTAACTCGAGCCAAAATGGCCGCCTCACCTCACACAATGCAGCACAGCTTTTGTGTTGCATCGCAGGATGTGGCGGACATTTTTTTTTTTTGGGGGGGATACCCAAAGCACGACCAATGGATATTTATGTGCCATCATACCAACAAACCCCAAATAGTCGATAACCCGAGGTCACTTTTCTTTTCTATTGTCCAGAAACCAAAGTGATTGTGATCCCGGTTCCCGGTTATGTTTGTGCATGTTGCTACATTTAATTTGTTACTCTAATTTGAGACTAGTTGATGTTAGCTTGTCTACTGTGTTTATGTTCATCAAGCTAGCTGACTTTTGGTTTGACAAAAAGGTATGCTTTAGTAGTCGTCAGCTGACATCATTACTTAAAAAAATAAAAAAATAATAAAAAAAAAACGCACCAGTCAACCCAAAAGCCTAAGTACTTTTAAGTACTTTTTTTTCCTTTACACCACAGTCCAACCTTTATACTCGGTGATGCTATTTAAATCAAATGAATTTAATTTCCCCGTTAGCGTCACTCGTGACCGAATGTTTTCTTGATGACGCGTAGAGCGGCTGTTGAAATGGAGGGTGAGGCGAGGCGCGTGAAAGACTTGATGATGTCACCGTGGAAATCACGCACGCACGCCGCCAGGTGGACAATGACAACATGTGTGAGGGACTTTAACAACTTTCCTCATGTGACTTTTTATGTCTTTCCACAACACGCACACACCCTGTTAAACAGAAATGCCGTTTATCCTCCAAAAAGCCAACAAAAAAGCTTTACATTGGACTTTTTTCTTAGTGAGGAAATCACTCTATAATATTCTGCACCTTATAAACGTCGCAGCTTATCAGTAGAGCACAAATATTGCAAAAGTTTGAAGGGAAAAGAAGTGCTTGCATGCGTACCGACACACTCGAGTAGCGCCACGTTGTAAACAAATCCGCTGGAGCAGTAGCAGTTGTAACCTGGAATGTTGTTGACACAAACGCCGTTCTTGCACACCTCCGGATGGAAGCGCTTGCACTCGTCCACATCTGACGCACAAACAAAAACAATGAAAAACATTAGGACACAACACTTCATTTAAATGGTGTTGAAATTGAACAAAGTTGCTCAATTGCCTGGAGACCAATCCGTCTGTTGTCGTAGCTAATAGCCAAGTATAAATGTGGTCACCTGTGTAGCTGAAGTCGGCCTCCCCGCCGGTCACGTATCCTCGCCCACTGGGACACAGCGACAGGAAGTCAGCTGCACACACAAGCACAAACTCACACATCACGCGTGACGTCACGGCCTCCGACGCGACGCCGACGGGCGGGCTCTCACCCGAGTGGTCGGGGGGGCAGGCCTGATACAGGCAGCCCAGGCCCCAACCCTCCCCCAGGGTGCAGCAGCACTCCTGCCGGCTGATGTTGGCGGCCAGCAGGCTGCACGACGACGAGCCCACCTGGAAGTAGCACTCGTGCAGCTCGTCGGGACGGGGCGCCGGCACCTCAAAGGCGCCCGCGTGGATGGATGATGATGATAATGATAATGATGATGATGATGATGATGAGGAAGGCTGGATGGGGAAAGCCGCTGCGGTGGAACAAGAAAGTAGACTGTCACGTGATAGGGTCGTTAGATAGTCAACACAATACATTTGCAAACATAGCACTGTATTGCTAATTGGCGCCATCTGGTGGCAACTTGGTGCCAAATAAACTGTGACGTCAGCCGAGGTCCATTTAGGGGGGGGGAGTCATCCTTTGCCACCATCTTGTGGGGGGGGGAGTCATCCTTTACCACCATCTTGTGGCATCTGTCAGGAATTACAATCTGATTTTGAAATGTACTGAATTGCCACCGACACTATTTTTTGCTACATAGTAGAAAACCAACATCGTTTGCACTCCTTATAAATGATGTATGAAAAATAAATCAATAAATAAAAAAAATATATATACAGGTATATATATATATATATATATATATATATATATATATATATATATATATATATATATATATATATATATATATATATATATATATATATATATATATATATATATATATGAAGAAAAATCAACACGCATACATACATACATACATACTACATGTATGTATGTATGCGTGTCGATTTGTACTGTGTATATTTTGTGTGTATGAAAGTATCATTGCATGAGGTAGATTGCTATGCATAAAAACAAGTCAATGTAAACAACTCAATTTGTTTGAAGAGATTTCTTTAGTAAACAACCCAATTTGGGTCAAAAATTGGACCTATTAACAATTTCCTGAGTTGTTATGCACACAACAACCCGTTTTTTTTTGTACGAAATAACCCAAAGTTGGTTAAAATTGACCCAAGTTACTGTTTCGACCCAGCGGTTTTAAGGGTGTATTGTCGTATTCACCTACACGTGTTGGCTGTGTCTTTAAACGGGCGTGGACAATCAAGTGAAATTCAGGTTAGCCGGCGACAGTTCACGCCTTGCCCACGGGCCAGGGCATTGCGCGCAAACGTGTGAGTGGAGTTAAGTGGAATGAGCGTGCGCGGATACCTGGCGGCAGCGCGCTCACGCATCGTCGAGCGTCCGAGTCAAAGTCTTCCCCAGGCGCGTCGCACTCGCACGTGAACGAGCCCTCCAGGTTGGCACAGCGAGCCCGACCGCACACGCCCGGCATGGACGCGCACTCGTCCTCATCTGGAACACGCACGCATAAATAGAAGATTGTAAAAATGGGCGTGTTTGAATCTCCTTTTCCCATTGGAAGGCTTCCTTTTTTTTTTTTTTTTTCTGCTCAGCTTTCATGAGCCGCGTGTTTTGCCATGCGGGTCTTCCCACAGCCATGCTTATTATAGTAGAATTATTGAAAGTCTTTGGGAGTGTAAAAGGATGTTTTGGACTTGATTCAAATTTGAATTTTTGGTTGAGGTTATTTTTTGTCATGTTGAAAATTACATTTTTTGAAAAAATATGGTCCTAGGAATAAGCTGATAGAGGAAAAAAAATTATTTCTTGCTTGCATTTTGATTATTATTATTATTATTATTATTTACAATTTGGTAGTATACAATATAGAATAAACTGATAGTGAGGAACAACAAAATCTTATTTTTTTTGCTTTATTGTGATTCTTCTTCTTATTATTATTATTCACAATTTGGTAGTAGGAATAAACTGATGGTGAGAAAAAACAAAAAAATCTTAATTAAAAAAAAATCTTAATAATCTTTTATTTTGAAAAAGCTTTGGTAGTAGGAAAAAGCTGATAGTGGAGAAAAAAATCTTAATTTTTGGCTTTTATTTTTATTTTGACTATTATTATTATTATTTGTATTATTATTATTATTGTTAACAATTTGGTAGTAGGAATAAACTGATAGTGAGGAAAAACAAAATCTTAATTTTTGGCTTTTATTTTGAAAAAAAACAACTTGGTAGTATGAATAAGCTGATAGTGGAGAAATCAGTCTTAATTTTTGGCTTTTATTCTGATTATTATTATTCATTTATTTTACAATTTGGTAGTAGGAATAAGTTGATAGAGGAGAAAAGTTTTAAAATCTTAATATTTGCCTCTTATTTTGAAATATTGGAAAAAAAAATGGAACTAGGAATAAGCTGTGAGATGGAAAAAAACAAAATCTTAATTTTGGTTTTTATTTTGATTTTTTTTTTTTTTTATAATTTTTTTAATACGAATAAGCTGATAGAGAGAAATAATGTTAATTCTAGGGCTTCTATTTTGAAACTTTGAAATCACAATTGGTAGTAGGAATAAGATGAACAGTTTAAAAGTTGCAACAGTTTGGATCAGACAAAAAAGGTAGAACTTAGTAGAGGAAAAACAACAAAAACAACAAAAATCTTAATTTGGGGCTTCTATTTTTGAAATTTTGAAAGCACAATTGTTAGTAGGAATAACCTGAACAGTTTAAAAGTTGCAACAGTTTGTTTCAGACAAAAAAAAAAAAAAAAAAAGGATCCATGCAGTCCACGTACCCACACAGGAGTTCCCGTCGGGCGCGGATGTGAAGCCCGGGTCGCACAAGCACTCGTACGTCCCCGCCACGTTCCGACAGACGGCGTGCCGTCCGCAGGCCGACCCATCGGCGCACTCGTCCACGTCTGGCATAGGAGGAGACACGTACGTTCGTTTGGTACTTGCCGGTCGGTCAAGGTTGGAGGCGACGGATGGTCAAACTGACCGTGACAGCGTCCGTCGGCCGAGGCCTGGAAGCCCGGCTGGCAGGAAGTCAGGCAGCGGTACGAGCCGATGGTGTTCTGGCAGCGCTGATTTCCTCCGCAAACCGAAGCGCCGGACGACGAGCACTCGTCCACATCTGGGAATACAAACACGCACATTTCGATCCAGACTAGGTCTGCCACTATCAGCTCATGTTTGTGTATTTTTATGTCAAGGTTTGTGTGTACCAAGGCAGGCGTTATTTTCCGGGTTGCTGGCGAATCCCTGCCGGCATCGGCACGTGAAGGACCCTTCGGTGTTGACGCACTCGCCGTCGACGCACACGTTGGACCTCGCGCACTCGTTCACGTCTGCGGCAGACAGCCGACGCGTCTTACAAATTGCCCGTACAGCGTCGCCGCGGCAACCGCCGGAGAAGAAGTCGTACCTACCGATGCACGTTTTGTTGTTGCCGTCGCCCTCGCTGAGTGCGTACCCTTGAGGACACACGCACTTGAACGAGCCTGGCGTGTTGACACACTCTCCCGTGGGGGGGCACCAGTTCTCCTCCACGCACTCGTCAATGTCTACACACGCACACGCATACACACTCATGCTTTTCTTTGTATCATCGTGGGGACTTCTCATTGACATAATTGCCTTTCCACAACCTCAACCATTAAAACATGATTGCCGACCCCCATTCCTTACCCTAAACTCAAACATAACCCAATTCAAACTAATCTAAAAGCAAGTCTTTACCCTCAAAAAGAGGTCTGAACTTGTGGGGACCCCCAAAATGTCCCCACAATTTCAACTCGGTCCCCACAATGGTAGTTAAACCTGGAAAAACAAGCCTGAATGGGGCCCCACAATGTAGCATAGACAAAGGCCGAGTCAAGCGGACTCACCTCTGCACGGTCGGCCCCGGCCGAAGGTCCGATAGCCCGGTTGACAGTCGCAGCGGTACGAGCCGACCGTGTTGACGCACACGCGCTCCGCCGGGCACGTGGACGCGCTCGCGCACTCGTCCACGTCTGTGCGACAAAATGAGGGCCGACGTGTGAATGAAAATTGAAAACAAGTAAATAGCACCCGACAGTAAATGTTCAATTTTCACTTCTCTTGGTTTGAATTTCAAAGACAAAGAGATCAAATGTGAAAATGTCAATCAATAGTTTGTACTGCCTGTGTGTGTGCATGTTTGTGAGTACCTTCACACACGCCATTGGTAGCCCGGTAACCTTGGCGACAGTCCACACACTTGTAGGACCCCTTTGTGTTGACGCACTGGCCGCCTGGACACATCGCTCCGTCCTCACACTCGTTCACATCTGTTCAAGACAGCAGATACATACGTATGCATATTTCTGTGTTTATGTGTGTGTAGACTGTGCACGCATATCTGTGTGCACGTGTGTTACCTGTGCACTGTTTGTTGGTCAGTTTGTATCCCGGGCGACAGGAAACACAACGATACGAGCCCACAGAATTGACACACATCTGACCTGGACACTGAGACGGATCCGCACATTCGTCCACATCTGTACAAAACATATGCGCACACATGCAGGTCGCCATGATGACCTCATTGACTGTGTTTCATGTTGTGTAACATGTGATGTTGTCACCTGCACAGGTGTTGTTGGTGAGCTGGTAACCGTGGCGACAGAGGCATCGGAAGCTTCCGGGGGAGTTTTCGCAGCGTCCGTTGGCGCATGGAGCTTGAACACATTCGTCAATGTCTGGGGGGGACGGATTTACATACCGATAAAGATTAAAAAAAAAGAAATCGTATGTTGCCATGACAATTGTGATTGGTGTTACCTGTGCACAATCCGTTGAGAAGTCCGAATCCTGGTTGACAGGAGACGCAGCGGTACGAGCCAGGATTGTTGACGCATTCCTGGCCAGGACACAGCAGGGGGTCCTCACATTCATTTACGTCTAAGGGGGGGACAGTGGGGAAGGGGGCGGGGCCATAAACCACTTACATGAAGTTATCCACATTAGCCATGTTAGCTACAAAAGGCACGTTAGTCAAGTTACACGTTTGCCACATTAGCATTATTAGTCGCATTCATCACAGCTTTGACATTAGCTTCATTTGCCTTGTTAGCTACATTAGCAATGTTAGATAGTAATTAATTAGAATAAGGCATCCACAAAAATAGCTATTTTAGCAGTATAGGATATGACAGTGGCCACATTTGTCACACTGAAACATGGATTTACATATGAATGGACTAAAAATGATGTTGGGGGAAACGAAGCCACTGGTGGCCATTTTACATTGCCACTTGCTAATCCCACCTTTTTTCCATGCTATTTTCTGACTCTATGGCAAGAATTGCAACACGCATGACATACGGTTGGACCAAAAAGTCTGGGAGAAGTGCTGTTGTCACTAACAGTGGCAACACAAGATGGCTTCCCTCTGGCTTCAGCCACAAGTGGCCTATTGTGTGTCCATTCCGTGTGTTAATCACACTCACCATATTAGCAATGTTAGCCTCTTTCGCCATTGCTGTGACATTAGCTACAATTGCCTTGTTAGCCACATGAACAACATGAGCAATATCAGCCATTTTAGCTCACTTAGCCACATTAATGACTTTGGCTATGTTGGCAACATTAGCTACGCTGGCAACATTAGTGACATTAGCCACGTTGGTCATATTAGCCACATTAGCTATGTTAGAAGCTAAACAATATTACTAATATTAGCCATGCTAACCACATTAGCAACATTAGCAATGTAAGCAACAACAATCACATTAACCATGTTTGTGATGCTAGGCCTCATTAGTCACATACAAATAAAACGTGGACAGAATGTCACCTTGACAGCGAGTCTTCCGAGCGTCTGTCTTGAATCCGGACGGACAAACACATCGGTAGCTGCCTGCACTGTTGACGCATTCCCCTGGAGCACACACACCTCCAGACGCAAAACACTCATTCACATCTACACACACAGCGAGTGTATTATTACATTGCAATGTTTTTCATGGAGCCAAAAGAACTCTGCTTGCGTGTGTTTGCTCACCCTGGCAATGCGTGCGCTGCCTGTTGGCTTGGTAGCCTTGATGGCACACGCACGTATGTTTGCCACCCGGCTGATCCACACAGCGACCGCCACCACACACGTCGGGCTTGGTCTCACACACGCCCGGCATCCCTGCGCACACAAATGTACCGATGAGCCAGTCTTAAAAATGTTTCAGATGCCGTTTGGAGGACTTACGCTGGACTTGTGGCGGCCGCGTGGTTGTCTGTGGCTTCTTTGGAGGCAAGAGGTCTTGCTCGGGGATCCGTGGAGCCGGTTCAGGGAGGGAGTCTCCTCTTCCTGGCAGAAGACCTTCCGCAAACACAGACAAGGAGTCTGGCGTTTATTGTGAAAAAAAAAGTTCCTGTTCCTGCCTGCTCTCAATCAGGTACCTTGACTCCCACTTGTGCCTTGGTTCAGATTGGTGATTTGGTTTCTGATACTTCCTTGGTTCTGATTGGTGTCCTGACTTCCACTCGAGCTTTGGCTGATCCTGGTCCCGTGACCCACTCTCACGTCTTGGCTCCCACTGGGAATTTGGCTTCTGCCCGTTGCTGGGTTCCTGGTGTTATCTTGACTGCCACCAATGCTTTGCTCCCAGCTAGTGCTTTGGTTCTGACTCAGGCCCTGATTCCTTGTGATTCCTTGGTTCCTGTTCGAGACTTGGTTGTGACTTGCGCCCCGACTGCCGACGGTTCCCTGGTTGCGGGCTGTACCTCGACTCTCGTCGGCTCGTGGTGGAGATCTTACAGAAGACGTGGTTGGTTTTGGGCGGTCGGGCTGGACTGCGGCCCTGTCTGGACTCTGAGGTCTGTGCCGGGGGGTGCTCCCAGGGTTCACAGGTCTCGACGGAGGCGGGCTGACGGCCAGGCGTGGTGGGGGCGGACTGGGGCGGCTGGTTCGGCTGGGGCAGGGTTTCTGTTGAGATGCGGAGCTCGTACCGTGGTGAGGCTGCTGGTCGTCGGTTAGCAGCTGAGCTCCTCGGGTGCCCAGTTGATCTGCAGCTCTCTGGCTGAACTGCAGGACGGAGGCGGAGTAGTGGTAGCCTGGACCGGCAGGACAGATCTCCTTGAAAGCCGCTGGAAAAGCAAAAATCATCAACTCATACGCAGGCTTTTGCTACAGACAATTTCGAAGTTGTGCAACTTGTTTTATCTTCATGAAAAATAATATCCCTGCCTCCACTTGAAGCCTCTCCCGCACTCCCGACGGGAGCGCCGACTCACCCGAGCCGAAGTAGGGGCAGCGCTGGCATTGGGGCCCCCAGGCCTTGCCGACTCGGCTGCAGCAGCAGATCTGCTTGGTGATGTTCCTGAGGATGGGCAGGGAGCAGGAGGACGGGCCCAGACCTGAACCCAGGACCCGGTAGCACTGACCCTTCTCCTCGGATATCACACTCTGGGCTGCACAGAACGCAAGAGAGGACATTTCAAGCAGGGCTGTCAAACTTGACTCATTTTAATTCACTTTTACCCTAATTGGATCTCAAGTGGGCCAAGCCAGTATGTCTGTGGCCTAATAAGCAATAAATAACCAGCCTGCAAACCAGACGAGTGAGTCTGGACACAGTCACCACTAGGGATGTAACGACAAGGGCATTATCGTGATATAGTGATATATAAATATAAAACTGCCACAATATCATGTTCACAATAGTTAAAAGGAATACATTGTTAAAAAAAGTCAGGTTGATTTCCATTTGTGCAGTTCTAGCACCCTCTAGTGGCTAGTTAATTAGTGCAATTTAATTTTCATTCGGAATGTTTTGGCCTTTTATGTTTAAAATCTATGCTAATTGTCAGATGAAGGGGAACGTAATATGCTTGTGAAGCGATCAATGTGTGCTTGCCAAGTAAGTTTACCAAGTAAGTGCCTCAATGTTGTTATTAGAGATTGTAGGTGGATTATATGCATTGCTGTTATTTTTAAAAAGCACCATATTGTGCTTTTTTTTTTTTAGTATGAGTTTCCATCAAATCCTGAGTAACAGCCAGATTTCAAAATGTCATTGAAGTGGTTTTCAGTGCGCCACTAGTGGACAAAATGGGTAACAACAGTTCAAAGTCGTGAAAAAGTGCAGTTTATGCCAACCATTTTAAAGCATTTTGACTCTTTTGCCACAATATAAGCATCAAAACCACCAATAGAAAGAGTACACTCTTTTTTTTTTCTTTTTTTTTTTTTTCATAAAAGTAGAATGTGTTGATTTTACCAAAAATGTCTGTTTCATGGTTGGAAGTACCAGTACTAAATTATAGGCAATTATAAATGTTATGGTGAGGTTTAACTTAAACAGTTGTTCACTAAGCTTCTTGTGCTTCTACATTTGTGTGTAAACAGAACCGATGTGGCGAACATACACATTTGTAGCAGGGGAACGGCCGGGTTTTATTTGGCTTGAGACAAGTGAGCCCCGTGAAGGCCACTGTTGGTTTACTTACAGATGCAGAGTCCATGCGAGGCATCCAAGATGAAGCCCGTCTTGCAAACGCAACTGTAACTCCCCGCCGTGTTGACACACAGGCCGTTCTCACAAAGGCCAGGCCGCAGGCACTCGTTCACATCTATACACAAATGCAGCTGCAATGTTTACTCGCTCGTTTGCCGAGTTCAATCAACAGGATAGAAGACGTCATCAATGTTCACTGTGGTGCCGAGATATGAGCGACTCCACTTGTGATTTTTATGCTCTGACTTAAAAGCGCAAATGTGACATAACAGTACTTCAACTCAAGTTTGGCAAATAGTCAACAAAAAAGGGCTTCAAGTTATTTATTGTTGCCAGCTTCATGCTAACATAAAAGGAAAATGCTAGTGACACGCTAACAATTGATAATTGGTGTTTTACAACAAATTAAGAAACTATTTGAACACAAATGGCGGAATAACTGAGTACTGAGTACTGTACAAGAAAAAGTATGTTCTTCTTCATTTGTGTTTACATAACAGTATAGTCTCATACTGCCTCCTGGTGGCCAAGTTGGGTACACCAGGAGAAGCAGCACACAATAAAAGGGACTGTGACATTAAATTAATGTGCACACACTGTTGAATGCTTCATATTCTATTTTACAGTATTATTAACTCTATTTTTTTAATCAAATATAATACTATAGAGTGCTATTATTGTTAAAAAACAAACAAAAAAAAACGTGTACGTGTGGTACTGCCAAGTGAGTACCTTTGTATTTTTAACACAATTGAACGTACTCGCAAATACGTTCAAACATACACGCGATAACATTTGAACATGCTTGTAGCCTAAATGCTTAGCTTAGCATATTTTCCCACAATGCAACAGGGTAGTGACTTGCAGCCAAACCTAAATAATACACTGCAGACAATAATAATAAATCATAGATTTCAAGTGCATGAACAATGTTTTCCCACTCACAAATGTAAAGTAACACAGTGTGGCGTTATGGGAAAATATATTTGTGGTATTTAGCCTACAAGTATGTATTAGCGAGTACGTGGAACGTAAATTCAAAAGTACTTGCCAATCAAAAATTGGTAGTTCCACACTTTGGTAGTGGACAGATGAAAGCATTTTCATGATGTAACCTTTTAAAATGGTCTTAAACTCTGATTTTCTGGTGGCACTGGTTACTATTAATAACCAAACCTGATAATCATAACAGTGATATTAATAATGATCATAATAATAATACTAATAATAATAATAATAAAAGCTCACCAACACATTTGGTTCCATTGTTTGGTTGGAAGCCAACAGGACAGCTGCTGTTATTTGGACCTGCTGAGTCACAAATTCATGACGGATGATTGTGCAACAAGCTCGTGAAGACACACACGAGGAAAGCAAACGCATCAAATCAACTTTTATTATATTTATTGAATGGCAGTGGGGGGTGTGATGTTGTCGGTTCCGCGGCTCTGCTACCATTCAAGTCATGTCCTCAAGAAGAAGATACAGTCTGTGTGTGCGTGCATGAGTGAGCTGTTATGTAAGCCCGTCCCGGTGGGATCTTTGCAAATATTTGAGTGATCCGGGATCACGGCGTGCGTGTTTGCGTTTGCTTGCGAGCGGAGGTGAAGTTAGCGTGCTGACCTGCGTGTGGGGGGCAGAGGGCGCAGTCGGTGGAGCCCCAGGCCTTTCCCAGACCCCGGCAGCACATCTCTTTGCTCCGTAGGCCCGGCAGAGGAGAACTGCACTGTACGGACACGCAAGCATCGACAACATGGAATCAATTTTCATCTGCTGGTCTTGTTGCAGTTTACATAAGATTTCAGCTTGTTTGGAGACATTTCTGGACACACACACAGACTGGAAATGTTTGGAAAGTCATTCATATAAAACAACCATTAATTCTATTCAAATTCCAGCTTGTTTGCACAATACACAAGTTGGTAAGAACCTCATAAGGCATTTTAACGAGTTTTTCCTTATACAGTAAAATCTTAATAATTAATTCGTTCCCAAAAGTCGAACTCAGACCAATTGTAGAAAACAGCTACTGTGGTAAAAATGCAAATCCGATGCATCCATTCCTGACACCCACAAATATTCATAGGAAAATTGATTTTAGAATTTGATGTAATTTTCGGGTGACAGCAAGTGGCAAAATGGCTGCCCCGAGATGGCTCAAAATGGCTGCATTTTGACGCTTAACCAAAATTCCATAAACACTATTAAGCACAATGCCGTGTTGTACAGAAGCGTAGAGCTGCCAATGTGCCAAACATTTTTGGCTGGCAAGTATGTTCGAACATACTCGTAAATACGTTCGAACATACTTGCAAATATATTTGAACATACTCGATTGCTGTGGTACTCAAGTGCACAAGTGTAATATACCCCATTGCATTATGGGGCGAAAAATGACGAACCTAAATCATGCACGGCAGGCATAATAAATCGTAAAAGTTACGAATGAACACTGTTTTTTTTCTACTTAATTTTCTAATGAATCAGTAATGTGGCCCAAATGCTGAAAAAATTGGGTTTTGTTTTGACTCACGCATGCACAAATAATACCTCGTGGCATTATGGGAAGGTATGCTAACTTTGTAGCATGTAGCCTACAAGTATGTTTGAACATATTTGCGAGTAGGTTCAAACATATTTGCGAGTATGTTCAAACATACCCGCCAGCCAATTTTTTTTTTACTCCGCATTGGCAGCTCGGCGCTTCCGTAGTGTTGACACTTGTGTGGCTTCATCAAACATATTGCTAAGAAGATTTTTGGGGTTGACTTCACCTTTAAGTATTTAGTTGTTCTAATATTTATTGGTCCAAAAAAATACGTCCTTGGTGGAGGTCATAAATTGTTACCGGGACCAATGTTGGTGGACGGCTCAAAAGCGTGTTCTTCATTTTGGCAGACAGCGACGCGCGCGTGTGTAAGGAAGTGTTTCCAGTTTAGGACACGAGTCCTTCTGGTTCCCATTAAGGTCCGATCCTCGGAGGTGCGCAGCAGCACACGTGTTTCCAGACAAAAACAGGCAAATAGTGAACATTTCCTTCAAAAAGGGGCTTCAAGTTGTTTATTGCCGCCACCAACTGAAGTCAGCTTGAAAACTAAACGAAGAAAGTGGCGTGTTGTCTCTTGTAGACAAGTGAGCTACGTTGCCTTAAGAACATCTCTGGCAAGCTTCAGACTAACATAAATGGAAAATACACTTTGTTTTTTTAACAAGTGGATGGTATGTGCTGCTTTGAAGAACCTCTTTTTATTTTATTGTTCAGTTCCTTAGACCTCAATATTAGATTTGGCAGAGGCATCTTTTGTTGAATTACACGTATATACAAGTTTCCTCCTGCAAACATCACTCAGCATAAATTTTTTTACATGTATTTAAGGCAAGTTGTAAAATATCTCAAGTCCTCTTGTTATGTTTAACACATTTAAAACATCATAAATCATGCTGTTTCTACTAAGTACCGTCTCAAATGTTCTCCAATTTGGATCGTATGCTGAGAAACATTTTTTGGGAGGACCAATATGGCGGCCTCGGGGCTGGAGTAGAAGAAAAAGTCTGTTCTTCTTCATTTGTACATACGAAACTGTTTAGTATTATACTGCCTCCTGGTGCGCAAGTTGGGAACAACGGGTGTAGTCTTTTTTGTTAGTTTTTTTTCTTTTAAATCAAAAACAATACTGTGGAGGACAATTATTCCTTGTTTAAAAAAAATAAAAAATCAATTTTGCTGTGTAAGTGCGGAACTGCCAACTTGGAGTAACAATTTTAGACGACCATTGTATTTAAATACGATCAAACGTACTCCCAAATGTGTTCAAACAGACATGCAAGGACAATTGAACATATTTAAAGGCTAAATGCTATAAACATTACATATTTAATGCAACAGGGTATTGACTTGAACATGCGCAAGTCAATACGGGATATGGGAAAAAAGGCTGAACCTAAATAATGCACTTCAGACATAATAATAAATCATAAAAGTTAAGCGAATAAACAATGTTTTTGCCTTCAATTTCAAACATATTGGTTTAAATGTTCCAAAAAAATAGTGTTTAGTATTTTGAGTGCTCACCATCACTCACCTGTCCGTCTTTGACCTCCCTGAAGCAGTACTTGAAGCCGGCGTGTTGGGCGTAGACGCCATCTCTCCTGAGCGTCTGGGCCCGGACGCCGCCATCCACCGGCGTCCGGGCCTGTACGTCATCCCGCGTCGGCGCCGGAGCTCCCGCGGACCCGGACAGCGCGCCGGACGAGAACGATGGCGGCGCCGGCATGAATCCTGACACCTGAAGGCACAAACGGTGAGCGACATCAAACGGGTCGTCCAAACGTGGAAATCGGAGCTCGGACCTTCATCACCTGATGGACCTTCACGCTGGCTTCAGGCGGGTGCTGCACCCTCACCTTCACAAGGGATGCTCCGGGTGCACCTGGGAACAAGAGTTAGGGCTTCAAAGTAGGGTTTCAAACTGTTTTTGAACTTCAAAGGACGGACTCAGCACCTGCTAAGTCATGGTTGTGACTCCCCAATGGCAGAAGAAACTCAGACCGGGTCAGATCCGTATCGGGAGCCATGACGGCTAAACGGGGGGGCTTGACGATCTCATTGGGCGAGGAGGAGGAGGAGGAGGAGGAGGAGGGCGTGGCTTGCGAGGAGGCCTGGGAGGTGACGGGAATCTGGCAGAACTTTCCGGTAAAGTTTGAGGGGCAGAGGCATCGATCCTTCAGCAGACACACACCTCCGTTCTTACACAGCAGACGACACACAACTACACAAACACACGTTTGCATCGTCAGCACTCGCTGTCAAGTCTGTAAACTGGCTTGAAACCCTACTTTCAAAGCACAACATGTTTGGAACCCTAAGCCAGGCTTGAACCCTTGAGCCATGTTTGAAACCCTAATCAAAAGTTGCAATCCACCGGATTTGTGTTTCAAAGTAGGGTTTCAAGCCAGTCTTCAAATTAGGGTTGCAAGTAGTTTGAAATTTAGCTAATCAGGGTTTTAAACAAGGCATGGGACTTCAAAGTAGGGTTTCAAGTAAGGGTTATGATTTCAAACTAGTATTTCAAGCCAGGTTTAGGGTTTAAAACAAGGTCTCAAATCAGAGTTTGGATTTAAAAGTCAGGTTTCAAGTCCCATGTTGTCAGTGAAAGTTTTGCACTTGAATGTGTTTCCTCTCACACGGCTGTCACACAGCAATGCATTGTGGGAGGTGTCGGCCCCGTTGTTAGGATACCGGGCCGGTCAGGTTACGTGGTGTTGATTGAAAGCAGCCCCGCATGCACACAAACATTTCCCACTTCCTGGCCAGACAGGAAGTGCTGTTAACGAGCAGATAACGCTGCACTAGGGAAAGCCGCTTGAGCGTTTATTGCATCTCAACTTCTCGTCTATGTACTAGTATAATCTATGGCCTCACTACTAAGACAAGACAGAGCACTAGTATTACGAAAAGGTCTTACAGGTAAACTTTTTTTGTTACTAGTAGCATGCAATTGTCAACTAGTGCACATTTTTCTTCACTAATAACGTATAGTTGTTCTATTAGTACGCTCTTTGTCCTCATTAGTGAGATCGTAGTAAAACAAATAGGGTGCACTCAGGTAATATGACCGTGTTACTAGTCCAATAGTAGAACAACTACTAGTTCCAGTGGGGAAAATGCATGCATTTGTTGACACCTGTCACAGCGTTCTACTTTTACTACTAAAGTATTAGTGAAGTGCAAGGTGCTAATAAGTAGGATTATATATTGGCACTAGTTGGAGCTCAGTTGTTAACTAGTGCTGTATATTATTAGTTTCTTCTCACTAGTAATATGCAGTTCTACTAGTGCGTTCGTTTGTCCTCACTACTAAGTTAATCTAGTGCACTTTTAGAACTACTATTATTTTAGTATGATTTACTAGTGTATTTTTTCACTACTTCCGTCACTGCTGTGTGACATGTCTGTACACTAGTCGAATGACGACATGTTTCCAAATTTCCAATGGGGCAATCGTGCACTAGTTGACATCTGTTACTACTTGCTCTCACTAATAATACTCAGCACACACGTAGAACCAGTGGGTGGGCTAGGAAAACAACTAGGTGCACTAGTAGAAGGAGCAAGTCTTACTAGTAACATTTTCCAATGGGATTACTGTGCATTTGGAGAACCGTAGTTAAACTAGCTTGCAAGTAGAACTGAAAATTATTACTGCAGACAGACTGTGCACTAGCTGCTGCGGCCATTGCCATGACAAAAACAAAAAGGTAAGCAAAGCTGCACTGAGTTTTGTTGCATGCAGATTAGCATTAGCTAGCAATGCGAGCTACTGGTAAGCTGTTGTAGAGTGTATGAAGTGCTTCCTCCAACAGGGAAAATCAAATCCATGCCATGTTTTATGTGTAGTGTTTATGTGTTTACTGTGTTCCAGCACCCTCTGGTGGACAGTTTAGGAGTGCAGTTTAATTTGAATTAGGCATGTTTTTGGCCAGCTACGTTTAAGACCCACGTTAATGGCCGGATGACGTTTGAGTTCCTCTACAAATTGAATGGAGTCAAATGTGTGCGTGCATATTCAGTGATTGTAGTTTGTTTATGCATGTTTACTGACCTAGTTCAACGATGTATATTTAGGACCTCAGATAATTAGCATTGCATAGACAAGACATTCACAATAAAATGACTTCTTGTCAATCAGCTGACAAAGCGACTCACAGACTCTGAAGCCGTCTCCGATTGGCCGTCCAGCCGCCGGGCCACTGAACAGGGTCGTCACGTTGCCGCGCTCGCAGTGATTGACGCAACGCTGCTGGCTGCAGCGCACCTTGCAGATGGTGGGCGTGAACATCACCTGCACCCTGTCCGCCCCGGCGGGGGCCGCGCCCGGGGCGCCGACCGACTGGCCGTCGGCCGCCAGGGAGAAGGAGACGACCAGGGATGACAGGACGTAGAGCAGCCTCACGCGCAGCATGACCACTTTCGGGACTCCTCAGAACGACAAGATTGGCAACATCCGAACGAGAAGCGGGATGAGGGCCAGAACGGGGTCTGGTTCCCAAGCAGCACCAGAAGAAGGAACAAGCAGAAGGAGAAGGAAGAAGGTCTGCTACCGAAAGGGTTCGCTTCTTCAGCGGCGTGGCGTCTCTGCCGCTCTCAAGCGAGTCTTTGAGAGTTGTAGAGGAATTTAATTGAAAGCAGTGAGCTGCTTGGGCTCAGGTCCAACATAAACGCGCCGTCAGAAAACGCCCACTCCTGCCACCGCCGCCCTCCTTTTGTGGCGTTCCCCAGCCGTCCTGGTGCAGCTCGCGAGTGGCCGTAAAAAAAAAACGAGTCAACACGGCCAGCGTCTCCCCGCGTGTCTCAGCGATGATGCAAGGAAGAAAGGAAGACTGGAGTTAAAAAAAAAAAAAAAAACTGAAGGAAACTCCGAAGCCTCATAAGTCTTTTTGTGTGTACACACACACAGTTTTTGTGTTACTAGCTTGTGTGCGTGTTGCACACACTTGTGGAATAAACACACTATCATGTGGAAGCACACTAAGACAGTCACAAGGCACATCCCAGCCACAGATGTTTATGGCGCTTACTCACCATCACAGAAAGCGAAGCCACCGGCGGCCATCTTACGCTGCTGCTCACCTAACGGAGATTTGATCTGCGGCGCTTACACGTTATTTATTGTTTCGAAGGAGAACATGCCAGACTATGTGGCGTATGCTTGGACCAAGAAGTCCGGGAGAAGGACCACATGCACATTTCATGGCTAAGAAAAGGATTTATTTAGTATTATTTTTTGAGGATGTTCTCTTTTAGCGTAAGCTAGTGTTTGTGAGGGTAGCAAATTTTAGTAATTGTTCGTTCAAGGTCCCAAATGTTTGCAAAGACGTTTGCCAACAGGTTTAATGGTCTCAAACAAACTTTTCTGGTCGCAAGGAAGTTTTGAACATTTCTTTTGACAGCAGGTTTTCAACTAGATTGCCCATTCAAACCAAGTTGATATTATTAGCCGTTAGCGTTAGCATTAGCCCAATTTATATGGAGACTTTTTTTTCGTCATTCTGATGCCGAATTTTGTGTTTGAACTAGTGGGGAACACATATTGTAAAGAAAATCATAAGTCATTACTGAGATGCTCCTAAAAACCTCCCTATATTCCCTAAAACTTAGAAGTTGTAACAATTTTCATTTCATGTGCGTGCGCACTGTGCACAAATAACAATGAGAGTGACTGACAGGTGGCAAGCATGGTCGCAGGGTCAGAGTGGCCTCAAAAAGGCTGATTGAGGGAATTGGAAAGTTTGTGAGCCGATTTGAAGGATTTGAAAGTTTGTGAGCCGATTTGAAAAAACAATTGTCTCGGCTCTGCATTAATTATAAAAACACCCACTCCCACACATGCTGAGGCTGCCGGGGTTACGGGGTCATTTGTCTTCGGTTGCCAGGACCACATAAAGGCAGCGAGGTCAAGAAAGTTATGCCGTGTTAATCTTATTTTCTTCTCTGTTTAGGGTAAAAGCAAACAACAAGTTCACTACAAGTTCTGCTTGTTTTTTCTACTTTTTCATTTGTAGGTGATTCAGTTTGGATTTTTATTTAAAAAAAAATATTGCTAGATATGTGAAATTGCTTCTTTATGGATACAAAGCCTTTCTGTCAAATTCATACATTTCAATAAACATGATTTTTCCTTAATAAATCAACATTTGAAATGCTGAAAATGTCCAAACAAGCTGCCAAAGCTCAGCTGGTCCATACAAAACATTCCACTTCCTGTTTGCCATCAAAACAAAGTCGCCCACTTCCTGTACGATGGCCGAGAACAACATGGCCGCCGCAGACTGATGTTTGTGTTCGAACTTTTTTCCCACCCTGTGAAGTCTTGTGGGACTCCCATAAGAAAAAGTAAAAAAAAAGCCCGTTAACAAACTTTTTAAGTGTTTCTAGGCGGGGCAGGTGTGGATAAACAAAGAAGTCTTGTTCTTGTTTCTGTTTGGCTATGAGCTCACATCCCGCCGCACGTCACCTGACACGCGCACTTACTCAAACCTTCCATCAAAGCACAACATGACGGCAACAACGCAACAAGTGAAGCCGAGCGCAAAAACGAGGCCCGCGGCGGCCAACGCGCCTGAAGACGGACGTCAACAAACGTCATCCACCTTGGTGAACAACGTCCTCGCAACGTTTATTATTTACAGACCAGATTTAAGAGATGCTGCTGACCCTGGAAAACTCTCAACTTACTTTCTGTTTTTTAACATTTCATGTATTTTGAAATTTGGGAAAAATGTATTTACTGTAGAAAATAATAGGAAGCTATTTACTTGTTAAGTTTTTATTTAACTTTTGAAAACATGCTTATGAGCCTGGGAGCTCCCTGAGCTTTTCGTTTTTAAAAAAAAACAAAGATGTTATTTTGACTAAGAATAAAAATAAAAACTCTGAAAGGTTGTTGACTAAACAAATGCTTATAAAATGTCAACAAAGATTTGTAGTTTGCATTTATTTGATTAATTATTTTGATGCCAATATTTTCCCTTATAGTGAAAATTAATATCAGCATCAAATATCGTTGGCCTTCTCGACTACGAATAATCGGCATTGGCCTGAAAAAAACACATTGGTCTCTCTCTTATACTTGAAACTTAAAAAAAAATCTAATTAAAGATAAAATACAACTGAAATGTTCTTAAAAAGCAATGTATGAACTTCATTCTAATGTTTGATTGTATTTCATGTTTTAAATGGCTAATACGTTTTTATTTATATCAGTTCTTTTCCACACCACAAGTGGGAGCCTGCGTAATAAATTGAAATGTGTTTAAAGCCTGTGGGAGGGGCTAAATTACACACCTTATCTATGCTTTGAGATACGGGTGCTTAGACTTATGAGTTTGTTGAGATATGAGCTTTTCCTTTGTCTTGAGATGCAAGCAAAATTTGAGATACAAGTGCCCACCATCCATTCACATTGGTTTCCTTACAGTGCATAGACAATAGCACTAATGCACCACTTTGCTGCACCAGAAGACACCACAGAGGAAGAGCAAAGAAGGACAATACATTAAGCACAGCCGTGGTTTGGCATTTTTTTGACATGTTTGCTGCTTATGTGGGGAGGACATCTCATTACTGTGTGTTTTTATATGAGTGCAAAATTTCTCATAAAATTACATGAAAAAACAAATTTAGGGTGTGTTTTTTGGATCAATTGGACCAATTATTGGCATTGCCATTCATTTCAATGAGGAAAGACGTGTTGAGATCAAATGGTGGTCACCGAGCAATTTAAATCATATCTCATGGCACCACTGTACAGTTTTCTAATATATTTCATATAATCCCCCACCACCAGCGGGGGTTGACACAAGTGGATGTGGCCACGGTGGGGCACAAAAACAGGAAGTGGTGCTTGTAGGAAGGAATCAGCCAGCGCGTTTACGTTCCTTATCTGAAGCTCACAAAGCCCCCAAAGCACCATTCCTCAACAGTGACATCACCACCAGCTTGTTTTTACTCCCTATGTGTGCTCGCGTGTGCGCGTGTGCGCGTATGCGCGTGCGTGTGTGTGTGTTTGCAATGTGTCAATCAGCAGCAGCATATCTGCACATTCCCGATTTGAGAAAACAACGAATAGGAGGTGCAAGACAATAAATGTATGTTGTGTGGATGTTAGCGTGATTAGCTTAGCGGCATTCTTACAAGATAAACATACATTAGTACGCACGTACACACACTGCATTAGGTCACTGGAAATTGCTCCAAATAACATCATGGCAATGAATACACATGGAAAATTGATGTACAGTATAATCACCCTGCCATGTATGGTACTAAAACAAAAACTTCTTTTATATGTGTATTTTCATAAAAACTGCATAATGTATACATCCACTATGCAGGGGTCATCACCGCGGAGCAGCACGCGGAGCAGCCCCAAGGACCACATGAGTAGGTCATAGGTCTATTCCAAAAATAGCGCATCAGTGATGGGACATTGTGATTTCCTAGGAATGTTGAGGAAGTGATCATTTGATTTACAGAAATAAAGTGTTGTATATTGGTATTTGTTTCCTAATGTTTGTGCTAAATCATTACAACATGAGCAATATCTTGTCAAATTTAATATTGTCAATTATAGTAACATATAACAACATGATTACCAGTAATATTGTTTGTTCAGAGGTGCGTATCAAACTGTAAATGCTAATCAGTAACCAAATAGCTCTCAGTTTCAAAAAGCTTGGTAACCCCTGCTGTCGACACACACGTAATATTATACCGTATTCATTTACAGTATACAGTATATATACCGTACATATATTTAATGATGATAGCATTAAGTGATAAAGTTAGCATAGAAAAATTTGATAACGTTAGCATTAACTGAGGTTAGCATCATTTAATAAAGTTAGCACTATGAGCTAATATTTGTTCTATTTTCAAGAGTTCAAATTATATGATAGCATTATTTGATTTTTTGATTACGTTATAAGTGACAGTTAGCGTCATTTGATAGAGTTAGCATTGGGTGCTAATGTTAGCGTTACAGTATTGCTAGCTTGATGTGATAAAGTTTGAGGTATTTCAGATAGCATAATGTGTTATAGCTAGCATTATTTAAAGTTAGCATTACGTGCTAAAGTGCCCATTATTTGATAGTATTTTTTATAGTTAGCATTAATTGATGAAGTTAACATTATGTGATGAGGTTAGCATTATGCTGTCAAGTTAGCATCAGCTGATAGTTATTCAATCAAGTTCGCATGACGTTACCTGCGGGTGCGTCGGTGCGCACGGTGACGTTGCCTTGGTGGGAAAACGATGTTCCAACATTGAGTCTCTTCTTCTCCTTCTCGATATGCTTCATTAGGACGGCAGCCATCTTGTCTCTTTTACCTGCCGCCATCTTCTTCATCAGGACGGCCTGAGCCTCACGTAGACTGTCAAGTTTTCACAATCAATTAAAAAAAAACCCACACACTCACATCAAAGGGCAAATCTAGCAATAAAATATTTTTACAGACTCGGCCCTAGTCGTTCTGACTGGCTACATTTGGTATTTGGCAATTTTTTTTTATGTAAAAAACAGCAATTTCGGTTGAATTATCTTTTTTTGTTTGTTTGTTTTAAATAAACTACCGGTAACTTTTGGGAATTTTACTAAATTTACATTAAATTAGTCCGCAAAAAGTTATTCTTCTGTGAGAAAAAAAATTTAATACAAATGAAGCTGTAAATTAATACTTTTACAAGGAAAAGAGAATCGAATTTTATTTTTTACGAAAATAAAATTGAGTTGAATTTTACAAAATACAAAAAAAAAAAAAGTGAAAGTTGTAATTAATTTCGCAAAAGATGCAATAATAATGCCAAAAAAATATTTGCAATCTCACACAAAGAGTCTTTTTTGGAATTTAGGAATATTGGGGGCAAATACATTTATAGTAGTGCTTTGGCATTATTTTGGTGCAAAACAAGTACAATGAAGTTTATTGAGGAGTTGCATTTTGACAAAAGTCGTGCTTTGGTGTACTTTCATTTAGCAGCCATTAAAGTGTTGTGGGGAAACTCCACCCCTGCCAGGATATGCTGAACTTGACCCAGGACCAAGTTTGGATCCTCACCTGAGAAAAGTCTTCTTTGCTGCTCCCGCCTTCAGCTTCGATCTGGCTGACAACTTTAAGGACATCCGCCGGGCTTCTCGAGAACTCCAAGACACGCTTGTGTTTCCTTGCAGGAGGTCCTCGGTGGGAGGCCGTCTTGTGGATTCTGGCGGATCCTCACGAGCACGTCCCGATTCGGGACTCGGATTTGGATTGAGAAATGCGGGTGGGGCAAGATGACCTCCAGTTGATGACGTTGCCTTGGAAACCGTACAGATGCCTTTTGGACACCAGGAGGAGCCACGGCAATGAGGAGGACAACGCTCTGCAGGAGGGCACAAGGGGAGGAGATGAAGAAAGGAGACAAGAGAGGGAGGACGTGATGAAAGATGCAGGTAGGGCGTTGACTCCCGCCACTCAACTCAACTCAACTCGATATTTATTGAGCACTTGAAAACAAGGATGGAACTCAGTGGAAATAGCAGAGGCCGCAGAATTGAAACCTGTGGAACACCATGCATTCCGTTATATGTATACATGTCAACTCATGTTGCACATATTCATCACACAAACATTCACAGACACACACACGGCAACTTTTGTGGGGAGAGAAATGATGAAAGCAGGCGGGGAAGCCATCTTGGAAGTCTGTCCTCACGTTTGATACACGTGCCGGTCCTCATCCTCGCTACCGGATCTGCACACGCGCCCCATCTGCACACATACATACACGTCTACAATATGACTTTTCTTCTGACGAAATATGCTGACTTAAAAGTATTGCAGCAGTTGAGCGCTTTTGCGAACGGCTGCCAACACACACCTAAAAGCACACACAAGATTTATCAAAACAAAAGTGCAAGAAAGCAAAGTGATAACGCATAATGTCGCTCTGTTTTTTGCCGATGCTTGTGATCTGCTGCCAATCTTGCGTTTGTTTAAGTACAATTTGTTTGTAGCGTTGTTCTTGGAACAATGTTTGCAAAAAAAACCTGAATGACTTTGAAGTGTTTCTCAGCGGTGAGCCGCGACGACTTCAACTTTAGCACGTCAACACTAAAGGCCCAAAAGCGGCGAGCTGGCGCGAGCTCACGCCGCCGCGCCACAGGAAGCGTTTGCTTTGTCCCGTTTTGTTGCTTTGCGCGCGCTGTTGACGTTGGCTTGCGACGCGTGGACGCCGCCGACCAGGAAGTGCCACAAAGCGCGTCAGCAGGAGAGAGGATGCCACCTCTCGCCGAGGATTTCGACATTACTCACAGCTTGCTGCTCCTATTGTGCACGCACACGCAACGAGGACGTGTGAGATACACGATGGAAACACGACCTACAATAATATCAGGATATCGGACCAACAAACCAAAAGAAATACACATTGCGTTTAAAATATCATTTGCCTGAAGCTCTAGCTTAATGCTAAAAACAAAGCAAAACGCCACTGACATGCTCACAGTTAGCATGATAATCGAAGAAGTCTATTCTTCTGTTTGTTTCTGTATTGTATGACAGTACATAGCTCAAAAATTCTCCAACAAATGCTGATAATTCATTCATTCATTCACAATGTGTTTAAAAAAAATGGGATGGGTGGTGGGTGATCCCTGAGAAGAAACAAAAAACCCCACAAATGTAAAAATATTGGGAAAACATTCCAGATGTGAATATGCAAGTGGTAATATCACCATTCATCAGTAGATGGCAGACTTAGCTGTGCTTACACTGTTTCTTTTTTACTACAATATGAGTAGGCTAAATAATTTTTGGTGCAACGATATGCAGGACAAACATAAAATCTGAATAATGTTAAAACTTTGAGTGTGTTGATGTTTGTGAAAAAATGTGCAAACTTCTTGCACTCAATTTTGGTTGGCTGTTAGTTTTGTGCCGTCCTTGAATGAGAAATGTCTCACTGAAAAATAAAATATATAACACGTATTTTGTCCATATCCAGTACATATTTGTCACACAATTAAGTGCGCGGTACAATGTGGCCACCCAAGTAGCAATGATTAAAACGGCCCCCTACAGTTGCTCATCCCTGACCTGAACAGCATGAGAACGTTGAGGAAAAAGAGCAGGTGAACAGCCGGATGTCATGCATCGAAAACATTTCGCCCTTTGCCAATGGCGTCGAAAAGAGCTGCAGCATCAACACGCAAACATCGCTCAAATGAACTTGTTGCGACAGCGGCGGCACTGACCTCCCCTTCCTCTCCTCCCCCGGCCTCCGCGCCTCCAAGGATCGGTGCCGGTTCCGGTGCCCGTCGTTGGCGTGCGCGCAGAACATCCACGCGGTCGCGCACACACAGAGCAGGAACACGCGCATAGCGGGGGGAAAAGACGAAGAGTCCGGCTGTGAAGTAGGAGATTTAATTTCAAACTCATTTCGTTCGGCTGTGAAAGTGCAACTTACCCCAAGTGGCTGGGCCAATAGGAAGCCAACAACAGGCTCGCTGGTGGTCACGTGAGATTGTTGGGTCACGTGAGAGGGTACACTATACAGATGGAGAAGAAAATGGGCACTAATGCTAATTATTGTTTAAAAAAAAAAAAAAAAAAAAGCAACGAATGAAATAATTGTTGAATGTATATGTAAACATTCTTTTCATAATCATTTTTATTGCATTATTTAAAATAAACAAGTTATCCAAATGAGACAAATTTTCAGACAACTGAAAATAAAGTTTTTAGGCAGGTAACCGGATATTGGAGAAGAGAAAATGCAACAAATCATGCAGGACTCCTCACCGCCACTAGAGGGAGGTGCTGCACTTGTAATGTGACGTCAGTGGGAAATCCCACGGTTCAATGGATGTCGCAATATTAAAAAACAAAAAACAAAAAACTCGCAACCACACAGGAACTGACGCCACTTCCTAGATACATACATTTCCTACACACACACTTGATTGCTCTGTTGATCGAGTTTGAACGCCGTTCGTGCATTATTTTTTTTAACGTCCAACAGCTTTTGGGGTGAGTAAGCGCCTGAGTGCGCATGCGTGCGTAATGTTCTCAAGTTTCGGACGACTGTTGTCAAGCGGTCACTTTTCATCACGCCGAAGTCTTGGTCCCGTCTGGACTGTGACGTACTAGCAGACACATGCTACCAATTCGTGCTCATGTGAGTCAATGATTTGCTTTTGTCTTATTTTTTACTTTTTCTCGATGGCCTCTGGCAGCGCCTCACTCACATTCTCGCGCTATTCTCCTTTGTATGATCATCTTGACTTGATTATTACTATTACATTTAGCGTTGACCAATTTTCACATATCTGACTGACTGTATGGAAAATTGAACTTTAACGTGCCTTAATGTAATATAAGACAATCATATTACACTTAACACTGATTGAGCTGCGAATAAATTTAGGGTGGATGTTTATCTTCAAAAGTCCCAAAAAAAACCTCTTCCTCATCTTCATTGTCCACTACATTTTATATAAGTTTATCGGACTGGTTTGACCTGCTGATGTATTGGTACTATTGTGGCTATTTTTGATTAGGAACTAGAAATTAGATAATTGCCATTGATGTCATGTATGTTATTTTATTTATTTATGTTTTAAATGTATCAAAGGTACTAGTAGTATCAGTACTTGTGATCAGTACGCTGACACTAATTTCCTGACTCGATTCGATTTTGTATTTCTTGTCAATTTGATTTAATTCAATCCAATATCGATTAATAACAATACAATGCATATTAATTCGTCTGAAAGGGACAATGTGTAGAAATGTTTTATTTTTCGATGTTCATTTTAAAAACACCCTTAATTTCAATACTATGCAAAAAAATATGTTCTCTCACATCAATAAAAACATTTTTGATATAATTGTACATCTACGAATTATGGATCGCGCCTCATTTTACAAGAGGCTGACATGTTTGGCCGCCATCTTTCTGCTACGGTTACCCGACAGAGACAAACTTCACATCAAGGTGGTGTTCTTGCAAATTGTGCTCTCTCTGAGGCAGCGTTGTACGCGTCCTTCCAACCGTAACGTTTCCATTCCAGTCACGAGGAGACTCCGCAAATTCACATACTTGTCAACGTGCTTTCCAACTCACTTGTGAACACCCACGTTTGTGCTGGTGAGAGAAAGTGATGTCGTGCCATGTCTGTGTGCAGGACATCGGTCATCTTCTTCGTGCCTTTACTGGTTGCCATGGTGACGGCAGAACTCCACGCACCTGACCCGCCATATGATTGCCCACTCTGCTTCAACTGGATACAAAAACAAAGCAAGCCTGCCTTAAATTTATTCGGCCTTTACGCGCAATTTCTGCAGAAAGTATCAATGTGTAGTTTCTAATGTGATTTTGTGTGTGCGTGTGTGGTTAGAGTCAAGGTGCAACTGGGTCAAGTCGCCATCTGGGGTTGTGCATGTCCTGGAGGGTGAAGCGACGTGGGTGCGATGTCCCCTCTTCCACCACAACGACTCGTCACGAAACCTGACGTGGTACCGAGGACTTGAGCAGCCAATCGCGGACAAGTAAATGAAAAGCGACATCATCATCAATACGGCCATCTCGTGCCAAATCGAAACGAATAGTCGACTTTACTCGTCAGCGAATATCTCGTGAAGAGATGACGAAGAAAAAAAAAAAGATAGCCAATTAGCCATGCTAAGCTAACATAGCGACATAGTGAGCGCGTTTAACCTTGGAATGAATTGCTCATGTGATTGAATAGACTTCACAAACGTCTGGCTGGAACCGCGTTTAACTAACTTTACACAGCAAAATAGCAGACAAAGGAATCTGGAATCTGGGGAAGAAACTGCAAAGATTTTGCTAAATTTAACTGGAAACCAAAAATCACAAATGACTGTAGGGTTTGCTACGGTTTATGTCAGCCAGGAGGTGTGGCCTATAAGGATAAAAGTAAGAGTATCAAGTCTTTGTAATATCAGTAATGTTATTTGTTTGTTTTTTAATGACATTTAATTGTTGTGCTGGTGTGCTTGCGATTGAGTGTTTGTGTTGTGCACATTTTGTGATGTGATTCCATAGTAACATGATTGCGTTGTACTGAACGTGGTTGTGTTGTTGTGTTGTTGTGTCGCAGTGCGCGTCTCAGCAAAGAGCGTGACAAGTTGTACTTTCAGCCGGCAGTGGCTAAGGACGCGGGTTGCTACACCTGCATGCTACGGTCAGAGTACGTGACAAACACACATACACAAATATCCTTCTACAGTGCTTTGCTGTGACGGCCATCTTGCGCCTCCCGCAGACAGCAGTGGGCATGCGCGGTGATGTGCGTGATCGTCGTCCCTCGGCCACAGGTGGCGCCGGAGGGTAGGAAATGCAACTGGCCGCTCGCTACCGCGCTCCTTCAGGTCGTCGCTCCTTTGCAGTGCGACACGACTCTGGACTGCCCCGACTGGCAAGAGGCCGTCGACATGGCCGACAGTGCGCCTAATGTCACCTGGTACCATGTGAGAAAACTAATAAAGTAACCAGAACTATATTTGAAAAAAACATTTTCATTAGCGAAAAAAAATAAATCAAAAGGAAAATGCTACATTTTAGGTTTACAAAACTAAAACTAGCTCTAATATTAGTGACTTTGCCAATTAATTAAAATATATCTATTTTGCTCTTGCAGTGCAGCCGTTAGCTGGAAGATGAGAGGTCAAACTATTATCTGGGACTTGTAGTCCTTTGATTGTGTGCCGCCTACAAGCGACGCCATCTAGTGGCAGCCAAAAAAAAAAAAAAAGAAGAGAAAATCACCACCAGCTGACACTGGTCACTCACAACAGTTCTGCTTGCAGCTGAATGGTTTCCTACTCTGTCTGAAATGTGACGCTAGCTAACAACTCTCCTTTTTGGGTCACATATTGAAAAATATATATATAAATGTACAACCAGGTTTAAAGGTGAAGCCAACCCCAACATTTTCTTTACAATGTATTCTCGGCAGCCGAGCTAGTGCAAACATGGTACAATTGCTTTTGTGGAATATGAGTGAAGCAGCAAAATGCAGCCATTTTGATCCATCCATCTCAGAGGGCAGGCAGCCATTTTATCACTTGTGTCAACTGATAATGACATCACAGTTGCTCAGGATTCAGGTAATGACCACTCACGGCCGCACACTTGTATATGACAGGACCGTTAGCTTACTTGCCATTGGGAGAAGTGAAGCCACCGGCGGCCATCTTACGTTGCCACTCACTCAGCTCGCCTAACTTGTAATACGTTGATTTCTCAGCGTCATTTTCACATGATTTTCTGCTTCTATGGCAAAGATACCACCGTGTATGACATGCAGTTGTTCCAATAAGTCTGGGAGAAGCGCTACACGTAGACATTTATTGATAAGAAAAAGACTTTTAATCTTTTCTTATAAGGAATGTCACTCAAAGATTCGTCTGCATCATGTTGTCAGAAGTTGGAGACATCAACAATCAAGTGAAAGTAAAGACCATCAGGATATGGAGAAAATATAATCTGTATGGTGGATTCAAACAGTCAAGTTCGTTCTTTGCAAGGAGCTCATGGCTCCATACGGGGATCCGAGTGTAAAACATGCCCTGGTAAAACCGTACTTTCCGCCCAAAAACGTAACGTGTTCAGTAAAAGCGGCAACGTAAGATGGCTGCCCGGTGCCGTCTAGCTTCAGCCGAGAGGAGCCGATTGACAGTCCAGCCGTTTTAAACCCGTGATCACGGCTCAGCTTGACAATGTCACGTGACCAAAATCGGAAAAAAGGTGAGCAGTGATTGGTCGTTAGCTGAGCAGCTGTGATGTCATTTCGAGTCCACAGCAAGTGACAAAATGGCTGCCCTGAGATGGATCAAAATGGTAGATTTTGATGCTTCATGCCAACACGGCTTAATGTGATAGTTTTTTTTTAAGTTGGCACACAAGAAAAACACCAAAAAATTAAAAGGAATTAAAACTTAATAGGAAGGAACTTGAACAAACCCACTCTGTGAACTACTTACTAATGAGGAATCTTTCTAATCTATTGTAACCCTGGCGAGGACCAATCGCTTCGCTTCAGCCGACAGTCTCGTGAAAACGACGCCAGGACAAACATCTCTCTTTCTGCGTGTGCATTTTGTGTGGGTGCGTGTCAGGAGTGCGTGCCGGCCGGCAAATGGACGAGCAACCGCGAGCAGGACGGCGCCCGCGTTGTGATTCACTACATGGTGGACCACTACCAAGGTGTTTACGTGTGCCAGGTGCACTACCAGAGGGCCGGCAGAGCGCTTCACTTCACGCGCAGACTCAGCGTCACCGCCGTCAGTGAGGATGCCGCACACACCCCCCCACACGCCACACGTCACACATGCTAAGCATGGGCCGATATCAGATGCAGATGCTATGATATCCGTGGCCAAAGATATCGCCGTATCACAATTACAGCTCGGCATATTTTTTTATTTTGTTGTTGTTGATATTTTTCAATAAACATCGAATCCAGTCAATTTTAGCTTGCAATCAAGTAGAGAATATTTGGTACATTAAAGGGATACTTCACTTATATAGCCAATTATAGCAATAAAAAGTTAATATTTTGTCTATAATTAATTTGATACTTTCATTATTTTTCACGTCCAATTAGTACCTTTACTGCGATTGGCTGGCGACCAGTCCAGGGTGTACCCCGCCTACTGCCCAAAGCCAGCTGAGATAGGCTCCAGCATCCCCCCACGACCCCTGTGAGGAATAAGCGGTCAAGAAAATGAATGGATGGATTAGTACCTTTAAAAACACATTTTGCAACTTGCTGTCGACTGAAAATGACATCACAAGGGTTCAAGTAACCAATCACAGCTCACCTGTTTTCTAGGTTTGGTCATGTGACATTCACCAGCTGAGGTTACCTGAGCCCTTGTGATTTCATTTTCAGTCGAGAGCAAGTTGCAAAATGTGTTTTTAAAGGTACTAATTGTACATGAAAAATAATGAAAATATCAAATTTATTATAGGCAAAATATTAACGTTTGAATGCCAAAAATGGCTAAATAAGTCAAGTATCCCTTTAAAGGGATACTTGACTTCATTGAACAATTTTCAGCAGTGAAAAGTTAATATTTTGTCTATAATTAATGTGGTAACTTCTTTATTTTTCATGTACATTTAGTACCTTTAAAAAGTAATTTTTCTACTTTGTGTCTGTCGACTGATGATGACATCACCTGTGCTGCTGAAGAGGGTAACGACCAATCATGGCTCACCTCTTTCCTGGGTTTGGTCAGTGAATTGAGCCATGATTGGTCGTTACTTACTTCCTCAGCACAGGTGATGTCATCATCAGTCGACAGACACAAAATAGAAAGATTACGTTTTAAAGCTACTAATTATACATGGAAAATAATGAAGTTACCACATTAATTATAGACAAAATATTAACTTTTTACTGCTGAAAATGGCTCATTGAGTCAAATATCCCTTTAAGAAATGTGTACCATGTTAAGTTGAAATAAATAAATAATTTTCTGTTTGAATCCTTCTTAGTAAGTCACAGTGTCCCAGCACGAGTGAGCTGTTTTTAGAACAGACCTGTGGCCTGATCAAGTTGCCCTTGGGTCTAACTAGGACCTACTGGCTCCATTTTTTCTTCTTCTCTTTATTTTTAGGACAATGCACAGTAATCAACAGAGCATCCGTTTGACAGATTTAAAACCTTTTCAAACCACGAAAACCATCAAACTGGTAATCAGCCCATGGTTAGCTTGGTGCGTGCACACGCACACACAAGGAGAAAGACAAACACACACACATAGAATTGCCCAAAAAATAACACGTCAAGCAGAGACAGAAAAGGCACACACACCCACAAAAAACGTATACAGCAGCCAAACAATAGAAATACAGGATAAAGACGAAAAGCTCAACACTAGCGACACATGCACAGAAGCACCTCCCTCCCCCGTCTCCCCTACCTGAGCCGTTGTTTTTGTGTTTTCCAGTGCCGACTTTCCTGCCCAAAGAGCCGAGCGTGCTCCATCCGACGGCCGAGCACGTCTTTCGCGTCACGCCAGGTGAGCGTTGACCCTCCCGCCTCCGCCAAGCGCCGCCTTTCACCTTTTGCCTCGCGCTTCCCGTCAGGCTCGGACGCGCGTTTGGAGTGCCGGGGACACTTTCCATACTTGGACTCGGACCGGGACATCTGGTGGAGCGTGGACGGGAAGAAGCTGGACCAGCTGGCGGAGCCCAGATTCTCCGAAAGCAATAAGTAACACAGTTCGTCATACGTCCACAAGGCTCCAAATATTTGTTTTCTTATTATTATTTACGCAGCAGTTTTTCAAACCAGTGACTTCATTTGAAGATCAACTGATCAATTCTTCGGAGTTGTTTTTTTGCAGGTGACCTGAACGCGAGGCTTGTACTCAACAATAGCAATACGTTCATGTAAATAATCAACAATTGCTTTACTTTTTATATCATCAAAAATGTTTTGATTTCTTAAATTCACATTGTGGATAACAGCATACTGCATTTTCTTGTCTTCAAATGAGGGATAGCGCCGATATTGGGCATTTTAACAAATATCGGTATCCTTCTTTTTTCAAAGATAAAACCATTTTCATCTCAGGGAACTATTTCTATAAATTTTCAGTTAACTTTATAAGAGATGACCCTGGGAACTTTTTGAACTTTTGTTTTTGTTTGACATTAAAACAAAGAAATGTTTAAGAGTTCTGTTTTTTTTGTTTTTTTCTAAATTTTGGAAAAAAACAGAGCAATGGTATTCTTTAACTTTCTATGTGACTTTTTATGACGTACTACTGATATCATTTTTTTTTGAATGAAGTATATTGTCTAAGATTTAAAAAAAAAAAAAAAATCCTACATTTTGAAAGGTTGGCATTTATATTTTAATTTTTTTTTTACACCCCTCCCCCATTTTTTACTGAAAATGAATATTGGCTACAAATACAGGTCACTGGCCTCCTTGACTATTTAAAGGGATACTTTACTTATTTAGCCATTTTTGGCAGTCAAACATTAATATTTTGCCGATAATAAATTTTATATTTTCATTATTTTTCATGTACAATTAGTACCTTTTAAAAACACATTTTACAACTTGCTGTCGACTGAAAATGACATCACAAAGGCTCAGGCAACCAATCACAGCTCAGCTTGTGAATGTCACATGACCAAACCTAGAAAACAGGTGAACTGAGACAAAATATTAACTTATTATTGCTATAATGGGCTAAATAAGTGAAGTATCCATTTAATAATCTGCATCGGTATCAGCCCTGGAAAAAAAACACATCGGTCTCTCTCTACTTCAAAGCTTTTCAGTAGTGCAATTTCCACTGAAATAATGTCTGAATAGGTTGGCAAAAACAAATTATTAAAAAAATAAAATAAAATAAAAAAGCTCTATTGTAGTGTAATTTTAACATTGTGTGATCTATGTAGATCTCAAGAGTCAAAATTATTTATTGTGAAAACAAATCACATAATTCAATATACAGTATAGTGATGAGTGAGTGGCACCATCGCAACACCCCCACATAAATATGCAAATGAGGATGCGTTGCCTGAGCTTAGCATCGGCGTTTGTTTGCGTTCAGGTCGGTGATCTCCAAACACGGAGACGACATCGTGACGAGAGTCCTGCTCATCCGAAATTTTGGCTACGAGGACCTCGGCAAGTCGTACAACTGCTCCGTCAGGAACCGGCGAGGATTCCACACGAGGAGAGCGCAGCTGGAGGTGGAAGGTCAGAGCAAATGTGCCAAAAAGCGTAAAAAAAAAATTAAAAAAAAAGTTCTACTTGTTTCATTGGTGACTCTTGTCTCGATAATCTCGTCATCTGATCATGAGGGATTATTCCCACTGCCACGCCCTGTTGATACTCATTTGCATATTTAAATGTGGGCGTGGTGAGGGACTCAGAAACGAACTTGTCGTTCATGAGGTCCCGGCAGGTCACTGGAAGTTTTTCCGGTTGACAAGCTCCCACTTTTGCGTGTTTTGACTGACCGTAGACAATGTTTGTCCTCTGTGACGATGTAATCACCGAACCGACCAAAAGAAAGACTTGTCTATCTCCTTTCACATCCAACAAAAAGCTTGTTTCTAGCGTTCTTTTAGCAAGCAACCATCAAACAAAGGCTGCTTCACACACACACACACACAAAAAACCTCTCCTTGAGTGTGTTTTCATTTGGGCTGGTTATTGTCGACACTAATTTCCTGAATTGATTCGGTTTTGATTCAAGGAGTTCAATGTGATTTTTTCTCTCTTAAATATTAAATAATATACATACATTCATAGACCATCAAGTCTTGTTAAATATCAACGGCATAATTAGAAACGATGCTCAAATTATTTGGTTTCTTTGTGTCCATGCAAGTATCATCAATTAAGTTTGACAACAAACATTGACATTGGCGAGGTTATGAAAATACTAGTTTCATAATTGTCATTCAGTAATTGTAAATATTGTAAATTGTCCTAAAGTACAATAAGCTTTTATAAAGGTAAGAAATTACTTTTACATTTCTGTGAACGGTACATTTCAGGAAAATAGCAAGATACTAAAAAAAAAAAAAAAAAAAAAAAAAAAAAAAAAAATACACATTCATACAAAAAACATTTAGGCTATCAAAACGATATTTTCTCACGAAATTATTGGGAAAAATTGATTTATGGTTTTACAAATCGATATCTGGCTTTGAAAAGGAAAATCAATTCAACAATGATTAAGCTTTTTTTTTATTTTTATTATTATTATTATTATTATTATTATTTTTAACTTGTCATTTTTATTTTGTGCATTGGACTCTTTGTCCCAGTCAATAAACGGCGAAAAATGTGACTGTGACGACTTTTTGTTGTTGTTAACTTCTCTCTACCGGTGCCGACTCAACTGGATGAGTAAAACGAAAAGCAAGAAGTGAGTTCCAACCAATCTGTTTGTTCTCACCGCTTGTTTGTTGCTTCAGCCTCAGTGCCGTCGTTGGAGCTGGCTTGCGGTCTGTCGGTGATGCTGGTGACATCGATGCTCCTCCTGGCGTTCTACCACGTCTTCCGGCTGGAACTGCTGCTGCTCTACCGGTCCTGGTTCGGAACAGACGAGCGGCACACCGGTGAGGGACGCCTCCTCTCGTTAGCCTGTCGGCACGTAAAAGGAGCTCAAAAGTATTGGGATGCAACCACAGCTTGGCCATCCATCCATTTTCTTGACCGCTTAGTCCTCACAAGGGTCCTGGGGGGTGATGGCGCCTATCTCAGCTGGCTCTGGGAAGTAGGCGGGGGGCACCCTGGACTGGTTGCCAGCCAATCGCAACTATGTGATTCCAAGAATCTTTCATCTCTTTACTGGGTCAACAACCAACCAGATGATTCCATGTCAGTACCCACACACTTCTCAGTTTGGCTTAGATAGACAGGGAATCGATCTCATTGGTTGTGGCTAGACATGAGTACTAGTACTGACATGGAATTGTCTGATTGGCTGTTGACTCCGTAATTACAGAGTCAGAGTTCCTGACATCAACAAACATCATATAACATAAAAGATCATTGACATCATATAGTCCAGACATCACATAGCCTAAAACTAGTTGAAACTGGATGCTGTTACATCAATACCAAAACAGACACGTAATGGGTTGTGAACTCTACTCAAACTTAACACAGGCGTGACCCCAGACATGAGACAAGACCCAAACATTACTCCTGCTTGACTCGAATCATGACACAATCTTTAACAGGTCGGAGTCCCATCTGACGAATCGTAAATTTGTTGTTTAAAATGAAATGGAAAACAGCAAAGGATTCATTCTAGCATCTTGTACAAGAGGGGAAAACGTCAACTCCACTTTTCTTCCCCTTGCTGTAGCTTTGTCCCATGACTTGTAATAATAATTACACTTCTCACGTCACTGTTTTGATATTTGTTCTTGATACGTCAAGTGATTTCCTGTCGATAACGTGTGTGCGTTTGCGCGCAGACGATAAGGAGTTCGACGTGTACATCTCGTACGCCAGAAACAGCGACGAGGAGAAGTTTGTCCTGAGGACGCTCCGCAGAGTGCTGGAGAACGATCTGGGATACACGGTGTGCATCTTCGACCGAGACAGCCTGCCAGGCGGGAGTGAGTTTACGCTTGAACACACACACACACCCCTGTCTACGGAGGATCAATAATGCCCAAATAAAAAACTAATAAATAAAAGTGGAAAATAACAACGGATATTACAAAAATATTTAAAATTATATGGAAAAAAATTCTATAAATGAAATAAAATCTACTAGATATATATACATGCACACAAATAAATGTAAACATAAATTAAAAAAAACAAAATTCAAAAAATAAATGTGGAGATAAATACAAATATATATGTAAATAGAATTAAATGTCAATCAATAAACACTGTCAGCATGAAATGCATCATGAAATGTTATTCAAATGAGGGGGGCGGTCCTAAGCGTGTCTTGGGTTGAACTATTCACCCACTGGTTGATTGACATGTCTGTAATTTTATGTCAAACTCTACCCCAGTTCAAGGGGGCGTTCCCGTACACACTTCCTGGTTTGAACTCGGAAAAGTCTGACTTCCGACCAATCTCAAATGCAGCATGAGACTTGCTCACATGCGACTAAACCTGATCCCGCCTCGTCTCCGGCGAATACGGCGTCGACGTGGCTCATTTGGATCCATTTTTGTTGTCCCCCTTTTCCCCATCAGCCATCACCGACGAGACGCTCAGCTTCGTGGCTCGCAGTCGCCGCCTGGTGGTGGTGCTGGGCCCCGGCTACGCTCGCCAGGGCTCCCAGGCCCTGCTGGAGCTCAAGGCGGGCGTGGACGGCCTGGCGGGCGGCCACCTGCGGCTCATCCTGGTCCAGTACAAGCGCGTGCGGCGGCAGGAGTGGGTGCGCGAGCTGAGGCGGGCGCGCATGGCGCTGGCCGTGGTGCGCTGGCAGGGCGAGCCGTCGCGGGAGATGACGTCGCGCTTCTGGAAGAAGCTGAGGCTGGAGCTGCCCGTCAGGAGGATGCCCGGCACCCGTGGGGACGAGGAGAGCGGCAAGGAGGCGGGGCTAATGACCACGGCCGGTCTCCTCTCAACCTGAAAGGCTCCTGAGCGCTCGAGTTCACCAAAAAAAAAAAAAAAAAGTCCATCCGTTGCTTTTCCAAAGGGCTTCTGCACTTTAGGAGAGACAGGAGCAGGTTGCACCCTGGACTGGTCACCCAGATTGGAAAACTAAACCTCAGAGGTGTGAGGCAGATGTTCGAACCATATTGCAAAAACAGCCGAGATGACTTTTGAATATTGCAAATTTTTTATATTGTTGTGATTGTTAATATGCACCTAAATAAATGATTTTTTTAAATTTTTTATTGTGCACATGCTTTTTTTTATTATTATTATTTAATGCTCCTAGTGTTCTCCTATTGGATGGAGATATGCATTGTTTAGTTAGTTTAGTTTAGTTTATTCATTTTTTTCCTTTCGGACACATTGCATCTTACATCGATCACATCATTTGCAACATTGACATCCGAAAGAAGGGCTGACGGGTAGAAGCCGATGGCTTATTCGAGACTCGTCCCCAATTAGGGTTAGGGTTTTAAACTAGGGTCTCAAATTAGTGTCATAGGTTTAAAGTAGGGTTTTAAACTCTGGGTAAGCTTTCACACTAGGGTTCTTGCAGCATTGCTGAGCAGAAAAGGTCGTATTGAGAGGAGTTAATTATATGTGAATATTTCCAAAACAAATTGTGAAAACTGAAACTGAAGCTCATATCAAATTCCTAAAAAAAAAAAGAAGAAGAAGAAAAAACAGGCGGCCCTTGAAATATGTAGTCTACAAACATGTACCAATATATATTTTTAGTTTTAGTTTGCTTGTTTTTTTCCCTAAAAAACCCCCAAAAACAAACAAAAATTTTAGTTTGTTACAACTGTAACATGACGATCGAACGCTTACAATTCCAATTTATTTACCATTTTTACCACAACAATGCAACATTTTCTGTATACAAATTCAAGTCTAATTCGTTTTTATTTTAGTTGATGTTTTTCTGGACACTTTGCAATTACTTCACAAGAAAGGTTCAGCTCATGACTCGCGAGGCCTCATGTAGGCTCTTGAACCTCCCACGACCCCTGGTGGACAAAGTCTTGATTGTGTTAATTCATACATTTGGGGAGTGATTGCTTATTTGCAGTTTTGCAACAGTAAAACAACTGGACTGGAATGGATTGAAATAATTTTTGACTCATGATTCCAAAAACAATTGGAGGTCAACAGAAACCTCTGAGACTAGTTTACGAAACATGTTAGAGTTGACGTAGTTTGTAACCTATTTGACACATACATTATGTTGCGGATGTTATTTATACAGTACCGATGACACCATTAACAGGATGTGACTGCAGGTGGAGGAGTTCAACAGGCGAGGGCGCTAGGCACAAGCAAATGTATTGGTTGGAAGGCGGAAAACAAGTGTTCAGTTATTATTTGATGAGTAAAAATGCAACAGTGGTATCTTGATGAGATTTACTTGCGTTGTCATATATGGGATCGCCCTTTTCTATCTTTCTCTTTCGTTTTTCACTTAATGACTAACTCCATGAACGAATGTATTTGTCAGGGGAAATTGGCCCGTATCGAACAAGTTCTAACTACTGTACAATACACAGTAGTTTTTTCCCGTTAAAATGTAACAAATGCAAATAAATTACAAAAACAGTGTCAACTGTCCTGTCATTACGTCATCAACGTGCGCCGCTCTGTTTTGCTCCATTCCATCCATGTGCGCATGCATGTAAGCTGAGTGACGAACGTGGTCCAAAAGGTGCCCAAAATCAGGCTGTGATTCATTTATTCGTAGCTCCGCAACATAATTTACTCAACTACATTTGGTGATAAACTTTCCGCTTGCATTCACCATCGATTCACTCGTTTAGACACGCCGTAGGCTGGTGAGTGAAATTAGAGATGATTTTGGGTGTCGCAGTAAGTCTTATTTTATAATGTATGCTTAGGCAATATACAGTTTGCGGGGAACATGTTTAATGAAGACGAAGACTGGAATGACGCCGCCGATTTGCTCAGAAAAAGTGTTGTGGAAAAGAAGCCAAACAGCAGCAGCTCCGATGTAAAGGTAAGTCGTATGTATCATGTATGTATGTATGTATGTATGTGTGCATGTCTGCACAACTATCACAAGTGTTGGAGATTTGCGTACCCAAAACATTTTCAGCATCACACATACAAAACTATACATATTTCTAAGAAAAGTAGAGCCAAGCCATTTATTTACTGAAATACAGAACGTATCAGGCATTTCTTAAGACCTGTGTTACTTTGTGGTTGTCATATCACTTGCTAATAACAGTCCTAGTAATATGTAATCTAAGCGCCACCAATTATTGTTTACCTGAGAGGGGAAGGTGGGTATCGATTTGGGGTTACAGTTGCCACATTTACAGACTTATCTATTCTGTTTAGTTGAAAAGCGTGGGAAAGAAGAGTCTCCTGCGGACGCTGCAGACATTGGGATCGATACCAGACTGGAAGGACGACGGCCAGCGTCAGCCGAACAGCGACAGCGACACCGAAGGCGCCGAGCCGCACATCAAAAAGAAGAAGAAAAGGAGAAAGCGGCCAAAACAAGCCAGCGTGACAACAGGAGAGCAGGAGAACAGCGTTGATGACGTCAAGGAAAAGAATATTATAACCAAGAAGAAGAAAGTGGAAAAGAAAATTAGTGAGTGTTGGAATTTCGTGATTAGAAATTAAATATTCCCGTTAGAATTATTGGAACAGTGAAAACCTCAATTGAGGCTGTAGACTGAAAAGTATTTGAGCTTTCACAGTACATCTC
>NC_135423.1:8907500-8925000 GCF_051991245.1 Festucalex cinctus | reverse complement strand
GCTTTTTTTTTTTTTTTTTTTTTTTTTTTAATTTAAACGACCATGTATAGTAAGGCGTTTTTTATATCGCAAGGCATTTGAAAAAAAAAAACACCATGGCATTAAAAAAAAAAAAAAAAGACCAGTAAAGATGTTTATTAAAAACGACCATGTATAGTAAGGCTTTTTTTTTTCTTTTTTTTTTTCTCTTTTTTTTTTTATTTAAACAACCATGTATAGTAAGGCGTTCTTTTATATCGCAAGGCATTTGGAAAAAAAAAAACACCATGGCATTAAAAAAAACAACAAAAGACTAGTAAAGATGTTTATTAAAAACGACCATGTATAGTAAGGCTTTTTTTTTAATTTTTTTTTATTATTATTATTATTATTTAAACGACCATGTATAGTAAGGCGTTCTTTTATATCGCAAGGCATATGGAAAAACAAAAACAAACACCATGGCATTAAAAAAAAAAAAAAAAAGACCAGTAAAGATGTTTATTAAAAACGACCATGTATAGTAAGGCTTTTTTTTTTTTTTTTTTTTTTTTTTTAATTTAAACGACCATGTATAGTAAGGCGTTTTTTATATCGCAAGGCATTTGAAAAAAAAAAAAAAAACACCATGGCATTAAAAAAAAAAAAAAAAGACCAGTAAAGATGTTTATTAAAAACGACCATGTATAGTAAGGCTTTTTTTTTTCTTTTTTTTTTTTTCTTTTTTTTTTTATTTAAACAACCATGTATAGTAAGGCGTTCTTTTATATCGCAAGGCATTTGAAAAAAAAAAAAAAACACCATGGCATTAAAAAAAAAAAAAAAAAAGACCAGTAAAGATGTTTATTAAAAACGACCATGTATAGTAAGGCTTTTTTTTTATTTTTTTTATTATTATTATTATTATTTAAACGACCATGTATAGTAAGGCGTTCTTTTATATCGCAAGGCATATGGAAAAAAAAAAAAAAACACCATGGCATTAAAAAGAAAAAAAAAGACCAGTAAAGATGTTTATTAAAAACGACCATGTATAGTAAGGCTTTTTTTTTTTTTTTTTTTTTTTTTTTTTAAATTTAAACGACCATGTATAGTAAGGCGTTTTTTATATCGCAAGGCATTTGAAAAAAAAAAAAAAAACACCATGGCATTAAAAAAAAAAAAAAAAGACCAGTAAAGATGTTTATTAAAAACGACCATGTATAGTAAGGTTTTTTTTTATTTTTTATTTTTTATTTTTTTTATTTAAACGACCATGTATAGTAAGGCGTTTTTTATATCGCAAGGCATTTGAAAAAAAAAAACACCATGGCATTAAAAAAAAAAAAAAAAGACCAGTAAAGATGTTTATTAAAAACGACCATGTATAGTAAGGCTTTTTTTTTTCTTTTTTTTTTCTCTTTTTTTTTTTATTTAAACAACCATGTATAGTAAGGCGTTCTTTTATATCGCAAGGCATTTTGAAAAAAAAAAAACACCATGGCATTAAAAAAAACAACAAAAGACTAGTAAAGATGTTTATTAAAAACGACCATGTATAGTAAGGCTTTTTTTTTTCTTTTTTTTAATTATTATTATTATTATTTAAACGACCATGTATAGTAAGGCGTTCTTTTATATCGCAAGGCATATGGAAAAAAAAAAAAAACACCATGGCATTAAAAAAAAAAAAAAAAAAAGACCAGTAAAGATGTTTATTAAAAACGACCATGTATAGTAAGGCTTTTTTTTTTTTTTATTTAAACGACCAAGTATAGTAAGGCGTTTTTTATATCGCAAGGCATTTGAAAAAAAAAACACCATGGCATTAAAAAAAAAAAAAAAAGACCAGTAAAGATGTTTATTAAAAACGACCATGTATAGTAAGGCTTTTTTTTTTTTTTTTTATTTTATTTTTTTTTATTTATTTAAACAACCATTTATAGTAAGGCGTTCTTTTATATCGCAAGGCATTTGGAAAAAAAAAAACACCATGGCATTAAAAAAAACAACAAAAGACCAGTAAAGCTGTTTATTAAAAACGACCATGTATAGTAAGGCTTTTTTTTTTTTTTTTTTTTTTTTTTTAATTTAAACGACCATGTATAGTAAGGCGTTTTTTATATCGCAAGGCATTTGAAAAAAAAAAACACCATGGCATTAAAAAAAAAAAAAAAAGACCAGTAAAGATGTTTATTAAAAACGACCATGTATAGTAAGGCTTTTTTTTTTCTTTTTTTTTTTCTCTTTTTTTTTTTATTTAAACAACCATGTATAGTAAGGCGTTCTTTTATATCGCAAGGCATTTGGAAAAAAAAAAAACACCATGGCATTAAAAAAAACAACAAAAGACTAGTAAAGATGTTTATTAAAAACGACCATGTATAGTAAGGCTTTTTTTTTAATTTTTTTTTATTATTATTATTATTATTTAAACGACCATGTATAGTAAGGCGTTCTTTTATATCGCAAGGCATATGGAAAAACAAAAACAAACACCATGGCATTAAAAAAAAAAAAAAAAAGACCAGTAAAGATGTTTATTAAAAACGACCATGTATAGTAAGGCTTTTTTTTTTTTTTTTTTTTTTTTTTAAATTTAAACGACCATGTATAGTAAGGCGTTTTTTATATCGCAAGGCATTTGAAAAAAAAAAAAAAAACACCATGGCATTAAAAAAAAAAAAAAAAAGACCAGTAAAGATGTTTATTAAAAACGACCATGTATAGTAAGGCTTTTTTTTTTCTTTTTTTTTTTTTCTTTTTTTTTTTATTTAAACAACCATGTATAGTAAGGCGTTCTTTTATATCGCAAGGCATTTGAAAAAAAAAAAAAAACACCATGGCATTAAAAAAAAAAAAAAAAAAGACCAGTAAAGATGTTTATTAAAAACGACCATGTATAGTAAGGCTTTTTTTTTATTTTTTTTATTATTATTATTATTATTTAAACGACCATGTATAGTAAGGCGTTCTTTTATATCGCAAGGCATATGGAAAAAAAAAAAAAAACACCATGGCATTAAAAAAAAAAAAAAAGACCAGTAAAGATGTTTATTAAAAACGACCATGTATAGTAAGGCTTTTTTTTTTTTTTTTTTTTTTTTTTTTTTAAATTTAAACGACCATGTATAGTAAGGCGTTTTTTATATCGCAAGGCATTTGAAAAAAAAAACAAAAACACCATGGCATTAAAAAAAAAAAAAAAAGACCAGTAAAGATGTTTATTAAAAACGACCATGTATAGTAAGGTTTTTTTTTATTTTTTATTTTTTATTTTTTTTATTTAAACGACCATGTATAGTAAGGCGTTTTTTATATCGCAAGGCATTTGAAAAAAAAAAACACCATGGCATTAAAAAAAAAAAAAAAAGACCAGTAAAGATGTTTATTAAAAACGACCATGTATAGTAAGGCTTTTTTTTTTCTTTTTTTTTTTCTCTTTTTTTTTTTATTTAAACAACCATGTATAGTAAGGCGTTCTTTTATATCGCAAGGCATTTTGAAAAAAAAAAAACACCATGGCATTAAAAAAACAACAAAAGACTAGTAAAGATGTTTATTAAAAACGACCATGTATAGTAAGGCTTTTTTTTTTCTTTTTTTTAATTATTATTATTATTATTTAAACGACCATGTATAGTAAGGCGTTCTTTTATATCGCAAGGCATTTGGAAAAAAAAAAAAAAACACCATGGCATTAAAAAAAACAACAAAAGACCAGTAAAGATGTTTATTAAAAACGACCATGTATAGTAAGGCTTTTTTTTTTTAAATTTTATTATTATTATTATTATTTAAACGACCATGTATAGTAAGGCGTTCTTTTATATCGCAAGGCATATGGAAAAAAAAAAAAAAACACCATGGCATTAAAAAAAAAAAAAAAAGACCAGTAAAGATGTTTATTAAAAACGACCATGTATAGTAAGGCTTTTTTTTTTTTTTTTTTTTTTTTTTTTTTTTAAATTTAAACGACCATGTATAGTAAGGCGTTTTTTATATCGCAAGGCATTTGAAAAAAAAAAAAAAACACCATGGCATTAAAAAAAAAAAAAAAAGACCAGTAAAGATGTTTATTAAAAACGACCATGTAAAGTAAGGTTTTTTTTTATTTTTTATTTTTATTTTTTTTTATTTAAACGACCATGTAAAGTAAGGCGTTTTTTATATCGCAAGGCATTTGAAAAAAAAAAACACCATGGCATTAAAAAAAAAAAAAAAAGACCAGTAAAGATGTTTATTAAAAACGACCATGTATAGTAAGGCTTTTTTTTTTCTTTTTTTTTTTCTCTTTTTTTTTTTATTTAAACAACCATGTATAGTAAGGCGTCCTTTTATATCGCAAGGCATTTGGAAAAAAAAAAAACACCATGGCATTAAAAAAAACAACAAAAGACTAGTAAAGATGTTTATTAAAAACGACCATGTATAGTAAGGCTTTTTTTTAAAAATTTTTTTATTATTATTATTATTATTTAAATGACCATGTATAGTAAGGCGTTCTTTTATATCGCAAGGCATATGGAAAAAAAACAAAAAACACCATGGCATTAAAAAAAAAAAAAAAAAGACCAGTAAAGATGTTTATTAAAAACGACCATGTATAGTAAGGCTTTTTTTTTTTTTTTTTTTTTTTTTTAAATTTAAACGACCATGTATAGTAAGGCGTTTTTTATATCGCAAGGCATTTGAAAAAAAAAAAAAAAACACCATGGCATTAAAAAAAAAAAAAAAAGACCAGTAAAGATGTTTATTAAAAACGACCATGTATAGTAAGGCTTTTTTTTTTATTTTTATTTTTTTATTTTTTTTTTTATTTAAACAACCATGTATAGTAAGGCGTTCTTTTATATCGCAAGGCATTTGGAAAAAAAAACAAAAACACCATGGCATTAAAAAAAACAACAAAAGACCAGTAAAGATGTTTATTAAAAACGACCATGTATAGTAAGGCTTTTTTTTTTTTTTTTTTATTATTATTATTATTATTTAAACGACCATGTATAGTAAGGCGTTCTTTTATATCGCAAGGCATATGGGAAAAAAAAACAAAACACCATGGCATTAAAAAAAAAAAAAAAAGACCAGTAAAGATGTTTATTAAAAACGACCATGTATAGTAAGGCTTTTTTTTAAAAAAAAAATTATTATTATTATTATTATTTAAACGACCATGTATAGTAAGGCGTTCTTTTATATCGCAAGGCATATGGAAAAAAAAAAAAAAACACCATGGCATTAAAAAAAAAAAAAAAGACCAGTAAAGATGTTTATTAAAAACGACCATGTATAGTAAGGCTTTTTTTTTTTTTTTTTTTTTTTTTTTTAATTGAAACAACCATGTATAGTAAAGCGTTTTTTATATCGCAAGGCATTTGAAAAAAAAAAAAAAACACCATGGCATTAAAAAAAAAAAAAAAAAAAGACCAGTAAAGATGTTTATTAAAAACGACCATGTATAGTAAGGCTTTTTTTTTTTTTTATTTAAACGACCAAGTATAGTAAGGCGTTTTTTATATCGCAAGGCATTTGAAAAAAAAAACACCATGGCATTAAAAAAAAAAAAAAAAGACCAGTAAAGATGTTTATTAAAAACGACCATGTATAGTAAGGCTTTTTTTTTTATTTTTTATTTTATTTTTTTTTATTTATTTAAACAACCATTTATAGTAAGGCGTTCTTTTATATCGCAAGGCATTTGGAAAAAAAAAAACACCATGGCATTAAAAAAAACAACAAAAGACCAGTAAAGCTGTTTATTAAAAACGACCATGTATAGTAAGGCTTTTTTTTTTTTTTATTTAAACGACCATGTATAGTAAGGCGTTTTTTATATCGCAAGGCATTTGAAAAAAAAAAACACCATGGCATTAAAAAAAAAAAAAAAAGACCAGTAAAGATGTTTATTAAAAACGACCATGTATAGTAAGGCTTTTTTTTTTCTTTTTTTTTTTCTCTTTTTTTTTTTATTTAAACAACCATGTATAGTAAGGCGTTCTTTTATATCGCAAGGCATTTGGAAAAAAAAAAAACACCATGGCATTAAAAAAAACAACAAAAGACTAGTAAAGATGTTTATTAAAAACGACCATGTATAGTAAGGCTTTTTTTTTTATTTTTTTTTATTATTATTATTATTATTTAAACGACCATGTATAGTAAGGCGTTCTTTTATATCGCAAGGCATATGGAAAAACAAAAACAAACACCATGGCATTAAAAAAAAAAAAAAAAAGACCAGTAAAGATGTTTATTAAAAACGACCATGTATAGTAAGGCTTTTTTTTTTTTTTTTTTTTTTTTTTTAAATTTAAACGACCATGTATAGTAAGGCGTTTTTTATATCGCAAGGCATTTGAAAAAAAAAAAAAAAACACCATGGCATTAAAAAAAAAAAAAAAAGACCAGTAAAGATGTTTATTAAAAACGACCATGTATAGTAAGGCTTTTTTTTTTCTTTTTTTTTTTTTTTTTTAAATTTAAACGACCATGTATAGTAAGGCGTTTTTTATATCGCAAGGCATTTGAAAAAAAAAAAAAAAACACCATGGCATTAAAAAAAAAAAAAAAAGACCAGTAAAGATGTTTATTAAAAACGACCATGTATAGTAAGGTTTTTTTTTATTTTTTATTTTTTATTTTTTTTATTTAAACGACCATGTATAGTAAGGCGTTTTTTATATCGCAAGGCATTTGAAAAAAAAAAACACCATGGCATTAAAAAAAAAAAAAAAAGACCAGTAAAGATGTTTATTAAAAACGACCATGTATAGTAAGGCTTTTTTTTTTCTTTTTTTTTTTCTCTTTTTTTTTTTATTTAAACAACCATGTATAGTAAGGCGTTCTTTTATATCGCAAGGCATTTTGAAAAAAAAAAAACACCATGGCATTAAAAAAACAACAAAAGACTAGTAAAGATGTTTATTAAAAACGACCATGTATAGTAAGGCTTTTTTTTTTCTTTTTTTTAATTATTATTATTATTATTTAAACGACCATGTATAGTAAGGCGTTCTTTTATATCGCAAGGCATTTGGAAAAAAAAAAAAAAACACCATGGCATTAAAAAAAACAACAAAAGACCAGTAAAGATGTTTATTAAAAACGACCATGTATAGTAAGGCTTTTTTTTTTTAAATTTTATTATTATTATTATTATTTAAACGACCATGTATAGTAAGGCGTTCTTTTATATCGCAAGGCATATGGAAAAAAAAAAAAAAACACCATGGCATTAAAAAAAAAAAAAAAAGACCAGTAAAGATGTTTATTAAAAACGACCATGTATAGTAAGGCTTTTTTTTTTTTTTTTTTTTTTTTTTTTTTTTAATTTAAACGACCATGTATAGTAAGGCGTTTTTTATATCGCAAGGCATTTGAAAAAAAAAAAAAAACACCATGGCATAAAAAAAAAAAAAAAAAGACCAGTAAAGATGTTTATTAAAAACGACCATGTAAAGTAAGGTTTTTTTTTATTTTTTATTTTTATTTTTTTTTATTTAAACGACCATGTAAAGTAAGGCGTTTTTTATATCGCAAGGCATTTGAAAAAAAAAAACACCATGGCATTAAAAAAAAAAAAAAAAGACCAGTAAAGATGTTTATTAAAAACGACCATGTATAGTAAGGCTTTTTTTTTTCTTTTTTTTTTTCTCTTTTTTTTTTTATTTAAACAACCATGTATAGTAAGGCGTTCTTTTATATCGCAAGGCATTTGGAAAAAAAAAAAACACCATGGCATTAAAAAAAACAACAAAAGACTAGTAAAGATGTTTATTAAAAACGACCATGTATAGTAAGGCTTTTTTTTTAATTTTTTTTTATTATTATTATTATTATTTAAATGACCATGTATAGTAAGGCGTTCTTTTATATCGCAAGGCATATGGAAAAAAAACAAAAAACACCATGGCATTAAAAAAAAAAAAAAAAAGACCAGTAAAGATGTTTATTAAAAACGACCATGTATAGTAAGGCTTTTTTTTTTTTTTTTTTTTTTTTTTAAATTTAAACGACCATGTATAGTAAGGCGTTTTTTATATCGCAAGGCATTTGAAAAAAAAAAAAAAAACACCATGGCATTAAAAAAAAAAAAAAAAGACCAGTAAAGATGTTTATTAAAAACGACCATGTATAGTAAGGCTTTTTTTTTTTTTTATTTAAACGACCAAGTATAGTAAGGCGTTTTTTATATCGCAAGGCATTTGAAAAAAAAAACACCATGGCATTAAAAAAAAAAAAAAAAGACCAGTAAAGATGTTTATTAAAAACGACCATGTATAGTAAGGCTTTTTTTTTTATTTTTTATTTTATTTTTTTTTATTTATTTAAACAACCATTTATAGTAAGGCGTTCTTTTATATCGCAAGGCATTTGGAAAAAAAAAAACACCATGGCATTAAAAAAAACAACAAAAGACCAGTAAAGCTGTTTATTAAAAACGACCATGTATAGTAAGGCTTTTTTTTTTTTTTATTTAAACGACCATGTATAGTAAGGCGTTTTTTATATCGCAAGGCATTTGAAAAAAAAAAACACCATGGCATTAAAAAAAAAAAAAAAAGACCAGTAAAGATGTTTATTAAAAACGACCATGTATAGTAAGGCTTTTTTTTTTCTTTTTTTTTTTCTCTTTTTTTTTTTATTTAAACAACCATGTATAGTAAGGCGTTCTTTTATATCGCAAGGCATTTGGAAAAAAAAAAAACACCATGGCATTAAAAAAAACAACAAAAGACTAGTAAAGATGTTTATTAAAAACGACCATGTATAGTAAGGCTTTTTTTTTTTTTTTTTTTTATTATTATTATTATTATTTAAACGACCATGTATAGTAAGGCGTTCTTTTATATCGCAAGGCATATGGAAAAACAAAAACAAACACCATGGCATTAAAAAAAAAAAAAAAAAGACCAGTAAAGATGTTTATTAAAAACGACCATGTATAGTAAGGCTTTTTTTTTTTTTTTTTTTTTTTTTTTAAATTTAAACGACCATGTATAGTAAGGCGTTTTTTATATCGCAAGGCATTTGAAAAAAAAAAAAAAAACACCATGGCATTAAAAAAAAAAAAAAAAGACCAGTAAAGATGTTTATTAAAAACGACCATGTATAGTAAGGCTTTTTTTTTTCTTTTTTTTTTTTTTTTTTTAAATTTAAACGACCATGTATAGTAAGGCGTTTTTTATATCGCAAGGCATTTGAAAAAAAAAAAAAAAACACCATGGCATTAAAAAAAAAAAAAAAAGACCAGTAAAGATGTTTATTAAAAACGACCATGTATAGTAAGGTTTTTTTTTATTTTTTATTTTTTATTTTTTTTATTTAAACGACCATGTATAGTAAGGCGTTTTTTATATCGCAAGGCATTTGAAAAAAAAAAACACCATGGCATTAAAAAAAAAAAAAAAAGACCAGTAAAGATGTTTATTAAAAACGACCATGTATAGTAAGGCTTTTTTTTTTCTTTTTTTTTTTCTCTTTTTTTTTTTATTTAAACAACCATGTATAGTAAGGCGTTCTTTTATATCGCAAGGCATTTTGAAAAAAAAAAAACACCATGGCATTAAAAAAACAACAAAAGACTAGTAAAGATGTTTATTAAAAACGACCATGTATAGTAAGGCTTTTTTTTTTCTTTTTTTTAATTATTATTATTATTATTTAAACGACCATGTATAGTAAGGCGTTCTTTTATATCGCAAGGCATTTGGAAAAAAAAAAAAAAACACCATGGCATTAAAAAAAACAACAAAAGACCAGTAAAGATGTTTATTAAAAACGACCATGTATAGTAAGGCTTTTTTTTTTTAAATTTTATTATTATTATTATTATTTAAACGACCATGTATAGTAAGGCGTTCTTTTATATCGCAAGGCATATGGAAAAAAAAAAAAAAACACCATGGCATTAAAAAAAAAAAAAAAAGACCAGTAAAGATGTTTATTAAAAACGACCATGTATAGTAAGGCTTTTTTTTTTTTTTTTTTTTTTTTTTTTTTTTAATTTAAACGACCATGTATAGTAAGGCGTTTTTTATATCGCAAGGCATTTGAAAAAAAAAAAAAAACACCATGGCATAAAAAAAAAAAAAAAAAGACCAGTAAAGATGTTTATTAAAAACGACCATGTAAAGTAAGGTTTTTTTTTATTTTTTATTTTTATTTTTTTTTATTTAAACGACCATGTAAAGTAAGGCGTTTTTTATATCGCAAGGCATTTGAAAAAAAAAAACACCATGGCATTAAAAAAAAAAAAAAAAGACCAGTAAAGATGTTTATTAAAAACGACCATGTATAGTAAGGCTTTTTTTTTTCTTTTTTTTTTTCTCTTTTTTTTTTTATTTAAACAACCATGTATAGTAAGGCGTTCTTTTATATCGCAAGGCATTTGGAAAAAAAAAAAACACCATGGCATTAAAAAAAACAACAAAAGACTAGTAAAGATGTTTATTAAAAACGACCATGTATAGTAAGGCTTTTTTTTTAATTTTTTTTTATTATTATTATTATTATTTAAATGACCATGTATAGTAAGGCGTTCTTTTATATCGCAAGGCATATGGAAAAAAAACAAAAAACACCATGGCATTAAAAAAAAAAAAAAAAAGACCAGTAAAGATGTTTATTAAAAACGACCATGTATAGTAAGGCTTTTTTTTTTTTTTTTTTTTTTTTTTAAATTTAAACGACCATGTATAGTAAGGCGTTTTTTATATCGCAAGGCATTTGAAAAAAAAAAAAAAAAACACCATGGCATTAAAAAAAAAAAAAAAAGACCAGTAAAGATGTTTATTAAAAACGACCATGTATAGTAAGGCTTTTTTTTTTCTTTTTTTTTTTTTCTTTTTTTTTTTATTTAAACAACCATGTATAGTAAGGCGTTCTTTTATATCGCAAGGCATTTGGAAAAAAAAACAAAAACACCATGGCATTAAAAAAAACAACAAAAGACCAGTAAAGATGTTTATTAAAAACGACCATGTATAGTAAGGCTTTTTTTTTTTTTTTTATTATTATTATTATTATTATTTAAACGACCATGTATAGTAAGGCGTTCTTTTATATCGCAAGGCATATGGGAAAAAAAAACAAAACACCATGGCATTAAAAAAAAAAAAAAAAGACCAGTAAAGATGTTTATTAAAAACGACCATGTATAGTAAGGCTTTTTTAAAAAAAATTTTTTATTATTATTATTATTATTTAAACGACCATGTATAGTAAGGCGTTCTTTTATATCGCAAGGCATATGGAAAAAAAAAAAAAAACACCATGGCATTAAAAAAAAAAAAAAAGACCAGTAAAGATGTTTATTAAAAACGACCATGTATAGTAAGGCTTTTTTTTTTTTTTTTTTTTTTTTTTTTAATTTAAACGACCATGTATAGTAAAGCGTTTTTTATATCGCAAGGCATTTGAAAAAAAAAAAAAAACACCATGGCATTAAAAAAAAAAAAAAAAAAAGACCAGTAAAGATGTTTATTAAAAACGACCATGTATAGTAAGGCTTTTTTTTTTTTTTATTTAAACGACCAAGTATAGTAAGGCGTTTTTTATATCGCAAGGCATTTGAAAAAAAAAACACCATGGCATTAAAAAAAAAAAAAAAAGACCAGTAAAGATGTTTATTAAAAACGACCATGTATAGTAAGGCTTTTTTTTTTTTTTTTTATTTTATTTTTTTTTATTTATTTAAACAACCATGTATAGTAAGGCGTTCTTTTATATCGCAAGGCATTTGGAAAAAAAAAAAACACCATGGCATTAAAAAAAACAACAAAAGACTAGTAAAGATGTTTATTAAAAACGACCATGTATAGTAAGGCTTTTTTTTTAATTTTTTTTTATTATTATTATTATTATTTAAACGACCATGTATAGTAAGGCGTTCTTTTATATCGCAAGGCATATGGAAAAACAAAAACAAACACCATGGCATTAAAAAAAAAAAAAAAAAGACCAGTAAAGATGTTTATTAAAAACGACCATGTATAGTAAGGCTTTTTTTTTTTTTTTTTTTTTTTTTTAAATTTAAACGACCATGTATAGTAAGGCGTTTTTTATATCGCAAGGCATTTGAAAAAAAAAAAAAAAACACCATGGCATTAAAAAAAAAAAAAAAAGACCAGTAAAGATGTTTATTAAAAACGACCATGTATAGTAAGGCTTTTTTTTTTCTTTTTTCTTTTTTATTTATTTTTTTATTTAAACAACCATGTATAGTAAGGCGTTCTTTTATATCGCAAGGCATTTGAAAAAAAAAAAAAAACACCATGGCATTAAAAAAAAAAAAAAAAAAGACCAGTAAAGATGTTTATTAAAAACGACCATGTATAGTAAGGCTTTTTTTTTATTTTTTTTATTATTATTATTATTATTTAAACGACCATGTATAGTAAGGCGTTCTTTTATATCGCAAGGCATATGGAAAAAAAAAAAAAAACACCATGGCATTAAAAAAAAAAAAAAAGACCAGTAAAGATGTTTATTAAAAACGACCATGTATAGTAAGGCTTTTTTTTTTTTTTTTTTTTTTTTTTTTTAAATTTAAACGACCATGTATAGTAAGGCGTTTTTTATATCGCAAGGCATTTGAAAAAAAAAAAAAAAACACCATGGCATTAAAAAAAAAAAAAAAAGACCAGTAAAGATGTTTATTAAAAACGACCATGTATAGTAAGGTTTTTTTTTATTTTTTATTTTTTATTTTTTTTATTTAAACGACCATGTATAGTAAGGCGTTTTTTATATCGCAAGGCATTTGAAAAAAAAAAACACCATGGCATTAAAAAAAAAAAAAAAAGACCAGTAAAGATGTTTATTAAAAACGACCATGTATAGTAAGGCTTTTTTTTTTCTTTTTTTTTTTCTCTTTTTTTTTTTATTTAAACAACCATGTATAGTAAGGCGTTCTTTTATATCGCAAGGCATTTTGAAAAAAAAAAAACACCATGGCATTAAAAAAAACAACAAAAGACTAGTAAAGATGTTTATTAAAAACGACCATGTATAGTAAGGCTTTTTTTTTTCTTTTTTTTAATTATTATTATTATTATTTAAACGACCATGTATAGTAAGGCGTTCTTTTATATCGCAAGGCATATGGAAAAAAAAAAAAAAACACCATGGCATTAAAAAAAAAAAAAAAAAGACCAGTAAAGATGTTTATTAAAAACGACCATGTATAGTAAGGCTTTTTTTTTTCTTTTTTTTTTTCTCTTTTTTTTTTTATTTAAACAACCATGTATAGTAAGGCGTTCTTTTATATCGCAAGGCATTTGGAAAAAAAAAAAACACCATGGCATTAAAAAAAACAACAAAAGACTAGTAAAGATGTTTATTAAAAACGACCATGTATAGTAAGGCTTTTTAAAAAAAAAAAAGTTATTATTATTATTATTATTTAAACGACCATGTATAGTAAGGCGTTCTTTTATATCGCAAGGCATATGGAAAAAAAAAAAAAAACACCATGGCATTAAAAAAAAAAAAAAAAGACCAGTAAAGATGTTTATTAAAAACGACCATGTATAATAAGGCTTTTTTTTTTCTTTTTCTTTTTTTATTTTTTTTTTTATTTAAACAACCATGTATAGTCAGGCGTTCTTTTATATCGCAAGGCATTTGGAAAAAAAAAAACACCATGGCATTAAAAAAAACAACAAAAGACCAGTAAAGATGTTTATTAAAAACGACCATGTATAGTAAGGCTTTTTTTTTTTTTTTTTTTTTTTTTTTTAAATTCAAACGACCATGTATAGTAAGGCGTTCTTTTATATCGCAAGGCATTTGAAAAAAAAAAAAACACCATGGCATTAAAAAAAACAACAAAAGACTAGTAAAGATGTTTATTAAAAACGACCATGTATAGTAAGGCTTTTTTTAAAAAAATTTTTTATTATTATTATTATTATTTAAATGACCATGTATAGTAAGGCGTTCTTTTATATCGCAAGGCATATGGAAAAAAAAAAAAAAACACCATGGCATTAAAAAAAAAAAAAAAAAGACCAGTAAAGATGTTTATTAAAAACGACCATGTATAGTAAGGCTTTTTTTTTTTTTTTTTTTTTTTTTTTAAATTTAAACGACCATGTATAGTAAGGCGTTTTTTATATCGCAAGGCATTTGAAAAAAAAAAAAAAAAACCATGGCATTAAAAAAAAAAAAAAAAGACCAGTAAAGATGTTTATTAAAAACGACCATGTATAGTAAGGCTTTTTTTTTTATTTATTTTTTTTTATTTTTTTTTTTATTTAAACAACCATGTATAGTAAGGCGTTCTTTTATATCGCAAGGCATTTGGAAAAAAAAACAAAAACACCATGGCATTAAAAAAAACAACAAAAGACCAGTAAAGATGTTTATTAAAAACGACCATGTATAGTAAGGCTTTTTTTTTTTTATTATTATTATTATTATTATTATTTAAACGACCATGTATAGTAAGGCGTTCTTTTATATCGCAAGGCATATGGGAAAAAAAAACAAAACACCATGGCATTAAAAAAAAAAAAAAAAGACCAGTAAAGATGTTTATTAAAAACGACCATGTATAGTAAGGCTTTTTTTTTTTTTTTTTTTTTTTTTTTTTTTTTAATTTAAACGACCATGTATAGTAAGGCGTTTTTTATATCGCAAGGCATTTGAAAAAAAAAAAAAAACACCATGGCATAAAAAAAAAAAAAAAAAGACCAGTAAAGATGTTTTTAAAAACGACCATGTAAAGTAAGGTTTTTTTTTATTTTTTATTTTTATTTTTTTTTATTTAAACGACCATGTAAAGTAAGGCGTTTTTTATATCGCAAGGCATTTGAAAAAAAAAAACACCATGGCATTAAAAAAAAAAAAAAAAGACCAGTAAAGATGTTTATTAAAAACGACCATGTATAGTAAGGCTTTTTTTTAAAAAATTTTTTATTATTATTATTATTATTTAAACGACCATGTATAGTAAGGCGTTCTTTTATATCGCAAGGCATATGGAAAAAAAAAAAAAAACACCATGGCATTAAAAAAAAAAAAAAAAGACCAGTAAAGATGTTTATTAAAAACGACCATGTATAGTAAGGCTTTTTTTTTTTTTTTTTTTTTTTTTTTTAATTTAAACGACCATGTATAGTAAAGCGTTTTTTATATCGCAAGGCATTTGAAAAAAAAAAAAAAACACCATGGCATTAAAAAAAAAAAAAAAAAAAGACCAGTAAAGATGTTTATTAAAAACGACCATGTATAGTAAGGCTTTTTTTTTTTTTTATTTAAACGACCAAGTATAGTAAGGCGTTTTTTATATCGCAAGGCATTTGAAAAAAAAAACACCATGGCATTAAAAAAAAAAAAAAAAGACCAGTAAAGATGTTTATTAAAAACGACCATGTATAGTAAGGCTTTTTTTTTTATTTTTTATTTTTTTTTTTTTTATTTATTTAAACAACCATTTATAGTAAGGCGTTCTTTTATATCGCAAGGCATTTGGAAAAAAAAAAACACCATGGCATTAAAAAAAACAACAAAAGACCAGTAAAGCTGTTTATTAAAAACGACCATGTATAGTAAGGCTTTTTTTTTTTTTTTTTTTTTTTTTTTAATTTAAACGACCATGTATAGTAAGGCGTTTTTTATATCGCAAGGCATTTGGAAAAAAAAACAAAAACACCATGGCATTAAAAAAAACAACAAAAGACCAGTAAAGATGTTTATTAAAAACGACCATGTATAGTAAGGCTTTTTTTTTTTTTATTATTATTATTATTATTATTTAAACGACCATGTATAGTAAGGCGTTCTTTTATATCGCAAGGCATATGGGAAAAAAAAACAAAACACCATGGCATTAAAAAAAAAAAAAAAAGACCAGTAAAGATGTTTATTAAAAACGACCATGTATAGTAAGGCTTTTTTTTTTTTTTTTTTTTTTTTTTTTTTTTTAATTTAAACGACCATGTATAGTAAGGCGTTTTTTATATCGCAAGGCATTTGAAAAAAAAAAAAAAACACCATGGCATAAAAAAAAAAAAAAAAAGACCAGTAAAGATGTTTATTAAAAACGACCATGTAAAGTAAGGTTTTTTTTTATTTTTTATTTTTATTTTTTTTTATTTAAACGACCATGTAAAGTAAGGCGTTTTTTATATCGCAAGGCATTTGAAAAAAAAAAACACCATGGCATTAAAAAAAAAAAAAAAAGACCAGTAAAGATGTTTATTAAAAACGACCATGTATAGTAAGGCTTTTTTTTAAAAAAATTTTTATTATTATTATTATTATTTAAACGACCATGTATAGTAAGGCGTTCTTTTATATCGCAAGGCATATGGAAAAAAAAAAAAAAACACCATGGCATTAAAAAAAAAAAAAAAGACCAGTAAAGATGTTTATTAAAAACGACCATGTATAGTAAGGCTTTTTTTTTTTTTTTTTTTTTTTTTTTTAATTTAAACGACCATGTATAGTAAAGCGTTTTTTATATCGCAAGGCATTTGAAAAAAAAAAAAAAACACCATGGCATTAAAAAAAAAAAAAAAAAAAGACCAGTAAAGATGTTTATTAAAAACGACCATGTATAGTAAGGCTTTTTTTTTTTTTAATTTAAACGACCAAGTATAGTAAGGCGTTTTTTATATCGCAAGGCATTTGAAAAAAAAAACACCATGGCATTAAAAAAAAAAAAAAAAGACCAGTAAAGATGTTTATTAAAAACGACCATGTATAGTAAGGCTTTTTTTTTTATTTTTTATTTTATTTTTTTTTATTTATTTAAACAACCATTTATAGTAAGGCGTTCTTTTATATCGCAAGGCATTTGGAAAAAAAAAAACACCATGGCATTAAAAAAAACAACAAAAGACCAGTAAAGCTGTTTATTAAAAACGACCATGTATAGTAAGGCTTTTTTTTTTTTTTTTTTTTTTTTTTTAATTTAAACGACCATGTATAGTAAGGCGTTTTTTATATCGCAAGGCATTTGGAAAAAAAAAACACCATGGCATTAAAAAAAAAAAAAAAAGACCAGTAAAGATGTTTATTAAAAACGACCATGTATAGTAAGGCTTTTTTTTTTCTTTTTTTTTTTCTCTTTTTTTTTTTATTTAAACAACCATGTATAGTAAGGCGTTCTTTTATATCGCAAGGCATTTGGAAAAAAAAAAAACACCATGGCATTAAAAAAAACAACAAAAGACTAGTAAAGATGTTTATTAAAAACGACCATGTATAGTAAGGCTTTTTTTTTAATTTTTTTTTATTATTATTATTATTATTTAAACGACCATGTATAGTAAGGCGTTCTTTTATATCGCAAGGCATATGGAAAAACAAAAACAAACACCATGGCATTAAAAAAAAAAAAAAAAAGACCAGTAAAGATGTTTATTAAAAACGACCATGTATAGTAAGGCTTTTTTTTTTTTTTTTTTTTTTTTTTAAATTTAAACGACCATGTATAGTAAGGCGTTTTTTATATCGCAAGGCATTTGAAAAAAAAAAAAAAAACACCATGGCATTAAAAAAAAAAAAAAAAGACCAGTAAAGATGTTTA